>NC_133651.1:203171147-203471147 GCF_009905375.1 Apium graveolens | reverse complement strand
AAAAGAGTGATAGAGACATTCATTTGATGTTGTTATTCCAGTTCTTATACCTGCTTCAGGATCTCCAATAATCAAGTTAGGTGTATGTGCTTTAGTCCACTTCCTTGCAGATGGAAGATTATCTCTAGAACTGGATGCTCCCCCATGATCCATGCTGTCTCCATCAACATATTCTGATGCTCCCCCTAAAATTATGCTCTCTGATTTGGATCCTTCAGAATTTGAGTTTCTAGAATTATCAGAATTTGGCCCATCAGAACTTGATGAATCAGAATTTGAGTTTCCAGAATTATCAGAACTTGCTCCATCAAAACTTGATGAATCAGAACTTGAAGAGCCTGTTCTTGGTTCTGATGCTTTTTGAGATGTGGTTGGATCTTCAATATGCCCCCTGCACAAGTGCATTTTCCTATGGCATAGTCACCACAGTTTCAATAACATCAGAATTTAACCCATCAGAGTTTGCAGTATCAGGATTTAGACTGTCAGGATTTAGACTGTCAAGATTTACATAATCAGAATTTAAAACTTCATTCTCAAATCTCAGCTGATCATGATCATTGAAATCTTCAAGTCCTGTAATCTTCTTATCATCAAAAGAGACATTGATAGATTCCATGACAACCCTTGTTCTTAAATTGTAGACTCTGAAGGCTTTTGTGGAAAGTAGATATCCAACAAAAATTCTTTCATCAGCTTTTAGATCAAATTTGGATAACTGTTCAGGATGAGTCTGAAGAACAAAACACTTGCATCCAAATACATGAAAATACTTCAGATTTGGCTTCTTTTTCTTCACCATCTCATATGGTGTCTTTCCATGCTTGTTGATAAGTGTTGCATTCTGAGTAAAACAAGCAGTCTGCACAACTTCAGCCCAAAAATTTGTTGGTAACTTTGCTTCATCAAGCATAGTTCGTGTAGCTTCAATAAGAGTTCTATTCTTTCTTTCAACAACTCCATTTTGCTGTGGAGTTCCAGGAGCAGAAAATTCCTGCTTGATTTCATGGTCTTTGCATAACTCTTCCATAATCAAATTCTTGAACTCAGTGCCATTATCACTTCTTATGATTTTCACAGAGTCTTTAACCAATTTATCCAGTTGTTTGACATGATCAATCAAAATAGATGAAGTTTCACCTTTTGTGTGCAAGAAATACACCCATGTGTATCTGGTAAACTCATCTACTATGACCATAGCATATTTCTTCTTTGCAATAGACATGACATTCACTGGACCAAATAGATCAACATGTAGTAGGTGATAAGGCTCAAGAATTGAAGATTCAGTTTTGCTCTTGAATGAAGATTTTCTTTGTTTTGCCTTTTGACATGAATCACAAAGGCCATCAGGAGCAAATACTGATTTTGGCAGTCCTCTCACAAGATCTTTCTTGACTAGTTCATTTATATTGCTGAAATTTAAATGAGAGAGTTTCTTGTGCCAATCCCAGCTTTCTTCAATTGATGCTCTACTTAACAGACAGATTGTAGAACCATCAAAACTTGTTGAAAGCTTGGCTTCATAAATGTTACCATGCCTGTATCCTTTCAGAACAACTTTGCCTGTAGATTTGCTTACAACTTCATAGTGTTCTTCAAAGAAATCCACATAATAACCTCTGTCACGTATTTGACTAACACTTAGCAGATTGTGTTTAAGTCCTGAGACTAGAGCTACTTTTTCAATGATGACATTCCCAAGATTGATATTGCCATATCCCAGAGTTTTTCCCATGTTGCCATCTCCATAAGAAACACCTGGGCCAGCTTTCTCCATAAAGTCTGATAACAGGGCTTTGTTTCCAGTCATATGTCCTGAACATCCACTGTCTAGAACTAGGATGTTTTTCCTGTTGCCCTTCAATCACAAAGACCACTAATGATTAGTTTTAAGGACCTAGACTTGCTTGGATCCTTTGGCCTTATTAAGTTTGTTAACATTTGCAGTGGATTTAACATCAGAGTTTATTTTAATATTTTTCTTATCAGAATTTACAGTATCAGACTTTGCATCAGAACTTACACTAGAAGGAATAATGCTAACTTTCTTTAAAGAAGGTTTTATTTGATAATAATCATAGTACAAACTATGATATTCCTTACAAGTATAAATGGACTGCCATAAACTACCACAATGAAAACAAGGATTTTGTGGCCTATATCTAACAGACTGACTCTTAACTCCTGATTTTGAAGGTAAGGAGTTTATGTTTTTATTCTTCCTGCAAAAAGAAGCCATATGGTTAGAATTTCCACAGTTATAACATTTTTTTCTAGGAGCATTAGGAATAAGCTTATAATCATTGTTTTTATTCACACCTTCCTTTCCATTCCTATTTTTCCTAGGTGGCTTTACCTTGTTTACATTCTTAACATCTTTCAGCTTATGCTTAAGCTGCTTCTTTGTCATTAAGCCTATGTTAACTTCAGTTGGCTTATCTTGTTTTGGTTTGTCAGAAATTAATTTCTCTTTAACTTTTGATTTATCAATATCAGACTTTACAGCTACAAATTTAACAGGATTTACCTTTGGCTTTTGTTTAACAACTATAGGCTCAATTTCTAAAGTTCCTTTATTATTCTTATCATCTCCATAACCTAAGCCCTCTTTCCAGTTTCCACTACTTAACAAATTTTGAGTTGTTCTTCCAGAGTTAGTCAAAGTCCTGATAATCTCTCTTTCCTTTTCTAACTCAGTTTTTAGAGATTGATTCAATTTTAACACTTCATCTTTAATATAAAAAGCATCATCTCTTTCTTTCTGAGTTTGATGGAACATAACTAACTCCTTTTCTACATAGTCATTCCTTTTCTTAAAAGCCAAATTTTCAGAAGTTAATCTTTCACATGTTAAAGTTTGATCTCTATAACTAATGAACATGGTTTTAAGATATCTTCTCAACTCAGTAATATCATCAGTATGAAAAGCATAAGTTGTTTGAGGTACCTTTAACTCAACAACTTCAGAACTGCTATCAGCATTTGCCATCAAAGCATAGTTCACCTCACTTTCAGAATCTGAAGTGTCTGTCCAGCTTTTCTTCTTTGTGACAAGTGCCTTGCCTTTGTCACCTTTTCCTTTCTTGCAGTCAGGAGATATATGGCCTTTCTCACCACAATTGTAGCATTTAACATTTGAGTAATCTCCTCTGTCAGACTTTCCTCCTTTGCCTTCAGATTTTTTGAAACATTTCTTATCAGAACTTGCACCTTTCCTGGAAAATTTCTTTCCCCTTCTGAATTTCATGTATGCAATCTTAGTGATTCCTTTCACCATAAGAGCACACAGCTTCATCATCTCTTCATCAGGGTCCATCTCAGATAGACTTTCAGTTTCTGAATCCTCATCACTATCAGGACTTGATGACTCAGTATCAGACTTTGTGATGAGAGCCTTTCCTTTGCCTTTCTTTGAGACAGGCACTTTAGGGGATTCCTCCTCAGCCTTAAGAGCGACTGTTCTTGATTTTCTCCCATGCCTCTTGCTTCTTTGATCCATCTCAAGTTCATGAGTTTTGAGCATGCCATAAATTTCAACAAGAGTAGTTTCATCAAGAGCATAGTTGTCTCTTATAGTAGTTGCCTTCAAATCCCAACTTTCAAGAAGAGCTAAAAGGAATTTAAGATTAGTATCTTCAAGATCATATTCCTTATCCACCAGTGATAGATCATTCAAGAGTTTGACAAATCTGTCATATAAACCAGTTAATGACTCATCAGGTTTCGAGTCAAAGTGCTCATAATCTTGAGTGAGTATAGTCCTCCTGTTCTTCTTAATTGAATCAGTTCCCTGACATCTTGTCTCCAAGGCATCCCATATCTCCTTTGCAGTCTTGCAGTTAATTACCATATTTGACATGACATTATCAATGGCACTATACAGTAAATGTCTTACCTTTGCATCCTTTGCAATAGATGAGATATCTTCAGCTGTATATTCACTTTTCTCCTTTGGTACAGTCTGTGCTGGCTGATCTGCAACTACAACAGAGAGCTTGGTTGGCTTATGTGGTCCTTCATTAATTCTGTCAAGGTATTCTAGATCTGTAGCTTCCAGAAACATAGACATCCTCACCTTTCATATGGGATACTCAGAAGGTTTCAGTATGGGAACCCTAATAGTCTCATATCGATTATGGATTTGAGTATTTGGAGTTTCATCAGTTTTGGTGGGCTTGGTTGGAGTTTGTGTTTCTTCAGACATGATTGTTTTTGGATCTTTACTGTATGTATGTTAATAGATTGCTCTGATACCACTAGTTAGGTCACACACACTGTAGAAGGGGGTTGAATACAGTTTCTAGCACAATCAAATCGAATTAAGAACACAAGTATGAAACACAGAATAATCTTATTAATAAAACAGTATTACAATGGAACCGTCCTCCCTCAGTGATGAACAAATATCACGAGAGCTGCTAGGGTTACAGTGAATAATATTCTCGATTAAGATAACACATATAGTGCAAACCCTATGCTGTGTTTATATAGACACACAGTTACAAGATAATCTTCTAATTGATATCAAACATAAGTCTGCATCCTAAAACATATCAACTATTTATCTTTTCTTCCAAGTATTCTATTCTTCATAAAATTCTTCTTCATGCATATCTCTTCTTGTTTTAGTCTCTATCTTCTTTCCTTTCAATCAGCCGCCTTCCTTATCTAAAAGTCTCCTTAAGTCCTGATATTATCTCCTGATAAATATCTTCTGATAACTTAAGTTCTGACAACTTAAGTTCTGATATCTTAAGTTCTGACTTCAGTATAAGTACTGATTTCCAGTTAAGTTCTGATTTGTCCTGTTAGTTAAGATCTGAAAACTAAACACAAATCATCATTAGACATGACATCACAAATATATCTAACATAATATTTTAAAACTCGAAACTATTTTTCGGAATTTTTAAATCATTTAAAAATAATTAAACCCAATTAAATAATTAATTAAAATCAATTAATAAATAATTAAACTAATTAATCAATTGATATTTAAATTAATTTATTAAAATTAATTAATTAGGTAATTTAGATATATTTTTGAATTAAAAACAAATTCTAGAATTAAAATAAATAATTTTTAGAATTTTTTTAAAAATAAAATCAATTTTTGGAAATAAATTTAAAAAAGAAATCTGATTTTTAAATGTTTTTGAAACAAAAATCAAATTTTTGCAAAGTTGGGAAACCCTGGGGGACTAAACTGTAAAAACAAGAATTAGAAATTGATTTTACAGAAATTTGGATCAAAACTGGGTCAGGGACCGGGTCAGGATCCGGGTTGCCGGGTCGGGAAGAACACCGGATGAACCCAGATTCCGGTGACCCTTCCCGGATTCCGGTGACCTCAATTAGGGTCCAAATCAACTTCGTTTGATCTGTTCTTTGATGCAAAACAATTCTAATCGCTTCCAGAAACACAATCATTCAACAATTCACCAACAACAATTGCTTAGTCAAATTTCGGCCAAAAACCGGCCAAAATGCGAAGAACTCCGGCGAAAACTTCAAAAGACAACTATGTGCTTATCAGGAATCGTTTGTGATATGTGAATACATGATTCGATTGCAAATTTGATAAGGAACACAAAGTACCCATCAAGATCGACTGAAAACCCCTAACAAAGATTCCCCCAAATCGAATTGAAAACATTCAAAGCAATATAAACCCTACTTCTAAAATTCGAAAATCAAATTCAAAATTAAACATGTTATTGAACTCCAAATCAAGAGTATAATATACCAAAATCATCAGAAAGACAAGCTCTATAGCATGCAAGCATTAAATCATTCAAACAATCATCCGAACAAAAATTCATATTTTTAATTTCAAGAAATTCGAATATAAACATTTGGATAGAAAACCACCTGATGTTTCTGGATTGAAATTGATGAAAGATATTGATTCTAGATTTCAGTAGTTTCGTTTTGAGTATATGTACGCCAAAATCGGATATCGATAACGCCTCCGAATTTGAGTTTGATAACGAAGAACGAAATATGAATATAGTATTTTCTCTGTTTTATAAGGATTTTACTGGTTTGCAAATGATTTTCGTTACGGAAATAATTACGGTAAAGGCTATTTATAATTACGGAAAATTAGTATCCCGTTGGATCATTCCGGATATAAAATAGTACGTTTATTTATAAAAACAGATCCATACGGTACCGGTTTTCAGTATAATTATCCAAATCAGTACAATTTGTACTTCGGTCTTGGTCTCAGCGCCTGGTTACACGTATTACGAGGTGATAATTGTAATAGTTTAATAAAAAGATCATGTTTATCGAAAATATGAGTTTTATTGATTTACCGAAATGAATTTTGTATCGAAATATTGCGCCGGGACCCGCACAGGACAAACCGTACGCCAGATCGAAAAAGTCGAAACATGGAAAATGCTCTGAATATTGCAATTAGGTTAGGAAGGAGTTCTCAGAAGAGTTTCAGGTTATAAAAACGTAAAATGTCGGCTGGTTCCCGATTATATAAAATAGTTTATAAATATTCGAAAAAAGAATTTATAAATTCCATAAATTTCCTATAAAATCATAAATCAACATAAAAATAAATAGGAAGATATGACAATTATCTATATTTTATTTTGGACATATAAAAATTAAAATACTCAATTTATATTATTTTTTTAAACATCCAAACACATATACCACTTAACAAATAATTCACAGAATAAATACTGAACATGCATAATATTTATTTATTAGCAAAACTAATTACACGATATATGCCAGCTATTACAGTTAGTGGCCAAAAATGTTCATCTGCGTGAGTCATAACTTTCTGCTATACTCTTTATACTAAGCATAATCTGATGTTTATTGACCTTTTTGGAAATGTTTGACAATGCTTAAAAAGTTCAATAGTGCATAATGTCAATGCTTAAAATGTTCAATGATGACAAATAAAATGTTGATGATCAATTTGAGGATTAGTAAAGGGCTACTATTATATATGAAGTGGACTAATGAAAAGGTACAGTATGAAGGATTAACTATCATGAATTAGTGCTTAGCAAAATGAATTTTCAATCTGAAGTTTTTAACAAATATACTAAAAACTAGGCTTCGTATTGTGCATCAAAATTCAACTGGAAGTATCTTATCGCTAGATTGAAGATTAGGTATTTGATAAACTTTTCTTTGGAATATGAGGCCTAATAAGATTACTAACTATATACTAAAGGAATGGCTGCTATGAAGTCTTTCATGTAAAGATATATGAGACATTATTAAATTAAAATCAATAAGATTACTAATTAAAATTTTACACACTATACATTGTACTATAATATGTAGTTAGTCTGCATAATATTCTTAAGGTGCAAATTTAAGGAAGAGTGAGACAGTATTAAATTGTTTACGTCCTTAATTCCAGTAGGTTACTTTTGTCAGTTTTGGCAACAATGGTGCTTCTAAGAAAGATTAAGGTAATTTTAACATTGGAATACTTGTTTGCTAACAACTTCACTTATCATATATGATTATTAATAAAAAGTAATAACACATGTAACTTGAAATGCAATCATACATTGCTCATTGTACATGCATTGAAAATTCACACCATATGTTTAAATACAGAAATCCATAACATGTCCTTGGCTAAATAAAGAAAACATAGCCGAACAAAGACGGGAAATGATTACCTGATATATGAGCCAACACTACGAGATGGTGATCAACATTTTGCCCGAGAAACAGATTTCAAACTTAGTTGTAGAACATCGCTTGATCAACATTGTTACGAACTGCAAAAGCTATGAAACAATGAAATCGATCACGTGTTACCTCAAATGGATTCTGATGAAACTGATACAGTGCCTACCAATCCATCTTGTACAAAACTTCTTTGATCCTGAGTGAGGTTTACCTTTTTAGCCAAGCTATTAACAGTCTTACAAAACTATTGAAATCATCTGAATGGATAATAATGTAAGAAAAATCAAACTGATAATTTTCGATTGAAGATTTTCCATTATTTTGGTTATTCTCAGAAATGACAGTTGTATGAAATAGATAATATGATAGAGTAAGAACACTGTGAAAAGGTGTCTAGATGAGATAATGAAAAGGTTGTGTTAAATTAGTTATAATTATACTTAATGAACTTATCATCAAATTGAATCCATGAATGTGTAATAGTGAGGCCAAATAGACTATTCACCTTCTTATAATTGCACTTTACTACATTAATCTTTTGCATGACACTATTTTTCTTGGGAGATGAAATATATAAAATGCTTTAACTCTAATATCCCCACAAATTTCATGCCGTGTTTAACAATACCTGTTTGTTTAATTGTACAAACAGTTAAATCTCAATATTATAATACTTTATAACTACTGAAATATGGGTTAATTATATCTAACTTCGGTGAATCTAAAATTAAGTAATATGGTTTAATATCATATATGTTAGCATAAAATATATTAGTATAAAATATAAAGTATGTCATACAACGATAACATTTTCTTTTAATTTAATATTAGTAAAAAATTATCCCTTTAATATCATTCGAAAAAATAATATAAACAAACTAATGATAACTGGTCTTCCATATAATTATAAATTTTATCGACATTTTATATTTAATGTAAAATACATTTGATCGAAAATGACAATAGTTTATCCATGGTGAATTTAATTATAATATAGTAAAGGGCATACAAAATTTAAAGGTAAATAATGCATAAAAACTTAAATTTTGTACTGTACTTAATTTATACATTAATAATTTATTTTATTTTCCAAAATTGTAACTTTATATATATATATATATATAAATTCATAAATATAATTTAGAAGTAATCAGGTAGAATTTAAGATAAAATAATAACATACGTTTATAACTACACATTATATTTGTTAGATATATTTGATAATGTCATGGCTAATATGTTTTATGTTTAGATTTCAGATCTTACTTGAACAGGATAAATCAGTACTTAACTAGAATCAGTACTTATACTGAAAGTCAGGACTTAAGGATATCAGTACTTATATTATCAGGAGATAATCATCAGAAGATAGATATCAGAACTTAAGTGCTGAAGGATGATTAAAGAAGGACAGTAGCTGATTAAAGGAAAGAAGATCGAGATAAACATAAGAAGAGATATGCATGAAGAAGGAATTTTATGAAGAATGGAATACTTGGAAGAAAAGATATCTGATTGATATATTTTAGGAAGCAGAATTATATTCCATATCAATTAGCAATTATCTTGTAACTGTGTAGTATATAAACACAGACATAGGGTTTACACTATAAGTGTTATCATTATCGAGAAGATTATTCATTATAACCCTAGCAGCTCTCGTGATATTTGTTCATCACTGAGAGGTAACAGTTCCATACTGTAACATAGTTTATTGTTTTAATAAAGCTTGTTTTCTGTTACTTAAGGTTCTTAAAGTTCGATTTGATTGTATAATACACTGTATTCACCCCCCTCTACAGTGTGTGTGTGACCTAACAAGTGGTATCAGAGCTTATCAGTTAACACACATACAGATAAAGATCCAAACACAATCATGTCTAACACAGAAACTCCAACTAAGCCTACCAAAACTGAGGAATCACCAAAGACACAAATTCAGAGTCGGTATGAGACCATCAGAGTTCCCATACCGAGACCATCTGAATATCCCATATGGAAGGTAAGGATGACCATGTTCCTGGAAGCAACAGATCCAGAATACCTTGATAGAATCAAGGAAGGGCCTCACAAACCAACCAAGCTCGCTGCTGCAGTTGCAGGTGAAGCAGCAAAGACCGTACCAAAGGATAAGAGTGATTATACTGCCGAAGATATAGCATCAATCGCTAAGGATGCTAAGGTACGACACTTACTGCATAGTGCCATTGATAATGTAATGTCAAACATGGTAATCAACTGCAAGACTGCTAAGGAGATATGGGATGCTCTGGAAACAAGGTGTCAGGGAACTGACATAATTAAGAAGAACAGGAAGACAATACTCACTCAAGAGTACGAACACTTTGACTCAAGGACTAATGAGTCATTGAATGATTTATATGATAGATTTGTCAAACTTTTGAATGACTTGTCATTGGTTGATAAAGAGTATGATCTTGAAGATTCAAACCTTAAGTTCCTGTTAGCTCTTCCTGAATGCTGGGATTTGAAGGCAACAACAATAAGAGACAACTACAATCTTGATGAAACAACTCTTGATGAAATTTATGGAATGCTCAAGACTCATGAACTTGAAATGGAACAAAGAAGCAAGAGGAAAGGAGGAAAGTCAAGGACAGTTGCTCTTAAGGCTGAAGAAGAATCCCTCAAAGCAGCTACCTCAAGGAAGGACAAGGGTAAAGCTCTTCTTACAAAGTCTGATACTGAGTCATCAAGTTCTGAAAGTGATGATGACTCAGATTCTGAAAGCTTGCCTGAGACTGATGCTGATGAGGAGATGATGAAGCTGTGTGCTCTTATGGTGAAAGGAATCACAAAGATTGCATACAGGAAGTTCAAGAAGGGAAAGAAGTTTTCCAGGAAAGGCATAAGTTCTGATAAGAAGAATTTTAGAAGATCTGAAGGCAGAGGAGGAAAGTCTGACAGAGGAGATTACACCAATGTTAAATGCTATAACTGTGGTGAGAAAGACCACATATCTCCTGACTACAAGAAGGTAAAGGGTGACAAAGGCAAGGCTCTTGTCACAAAGCAGAAAAGCTGGACAGACACCTCAGATTCTGAAAGTGAGGAAAATTATGCATTGATGGCAAATGCTGATAAAGAAAGTGCTGAGAGCAGTTCTGAAGCTGCTGAAACAAAGGTACCTCAGACTACTTATGCTTTTCATACTGATGATATTAATGAGTTGAGAAGATATCTTAAAACCATGTTTGTTAGTTATAGAGATCAAACTTTAACATGTGAGAGATTAACTTCTGAAAACCTTGCTTTTAGGAAAAGAAATGATTTCTTAGAAAAAGAGTTAGTCATGTTCCATCAAACTCAGAAGGATAAAGATGATGCTTTCTATGTTAGAGATGAAGTGCTAAAAATGAATGAATCTCTAAAAACTGAGTTAGAAAAGGAAAAAGAGATTATCAGGACTTGGACTAACTCTGGCAGAACAACTCAAAACTTGCTAAGTAGTGAGAATTGGAAAGAGGGCTTAGGATATGGAGAGAATAAGAATGATAAAGGAAGTGTAGAAATTAAGCATGATAAGCAAAAGTCAAAGTTAAAACCTGTTAAGTTTATTACTGCAAAGTCTGATAATGAGAAATCAGAAGTTAAAGAGGGATTAACTTCTGATAAACTAAAACAGGAAAAGACAGCTGAAGTAAACATAGGCTTAATGACAAAGAAGCAGCTTAAGCATAAGCTGAAAAATGTTAAGAATGCAAACAAGGTAAAATCACCTAGGAAAAATAGGAATGGAAAGGAAGGTGTGAATAAAAGTAATAATTATAAACCTGTTCCTGATGCTCCTAGGAAAACATGTCATAACTGTGGAAGTTCTAACCATCTGGCTTCTTTTTGCAGGAAGAATAAGAATATTAACTCCTTACCTTCAAAATCAGGAGTTAAGAGTCAGTCTGTTAGATACAAACCACAAAATCCTTGTTTTCATTGTGGTAGTTTATGGCATTCCATTTATACTTGTAAGGAATATCATAGTTTGTACTATGATTATTATCAAATAAAGCCTTCTTTGAAGAAAGTTTCCATTGTTCCTTCTAGTATAAATCCTGATTCAAAGTCTGATAGTTTAAGTTCTGATAAGAAAAATGTTAACATAAACTCTGATGCTAAATCCGCTACAAATGTTAACAAACTTAATAAGGCCAAAGGATCCAAGCAAGTCTGGGTCCTTAAAACTAATAATTAGTGGTCTTTGTGATTGCAGGGCAACATGAAAAATATTCTAGTTCTGGACAGTGGATGTTCAGGACATATGACTGGAAATAAGGCCCTGCTATCAGACTTTGTGGAGAAAGCTGGCCCAAGTGTTTCTTATGGAGATGGCAACATTGGAAAAACTTTGGGATATGGCAATATCAATCTTGGGAATGTCATCATTAAAGAAGTAGCTCTAGTCTCAGGACTTAAACACAACCTACTGAGTATAAGTCAAATCTGTGACAGAGGTTATCATGTTGATTTCTTTGAAGAACACTGTGAAGTTGTGAGTAAATCAAAAGGCAAAGTTGTTCTGAAAGGATATAGGCATGGTAACATTTATGAAGCTAAGCTTTCAACAAGTACTGATGGTTCTGCAATCTGTCTGATGAGTAGAGCATCAATTGAAGAAAGCTGGAATTGGCACAAGAAACTCTCTCATTTAAATTTCAACAATATAAATGAACTGGTCAAGAAAGATCTTGTGAGAGGACTGCCAAAGTCAGTATTTGCTCCTGATGGTCTGTGTGATTCATGTCAGAAGGCCAAACAAAGAAAATCTACATTCAAGAGCAAGACTGAATCATCAATTCTTGAGCCTTATCATCTACTACATGTTGATCTATTTGGTCCAGTGAATGTCATGTCTATTGCAAAGAAGAAATATGCATTGGTCATAGTAGATGAGTTCACCAGATACACATGGGTGTATTTCTTGCACACAAAAAGTGAAACTGCATCTATCTTGATTGATCATGTCAAACATCTGGATAAATTGGTCAAAGATTCTGTAAAAATCTTAAGGAGTGATAATGACACTGAGTTCAAGAATTTGATGATGGAAGAGTTCTGCAGAAACCATGAAATAAAGCAGGAATTTTCTGCTCCTGGAACTCCACAGCAAAATGGAGTTGTTGAAAGGAAGAATAGAACTCTCATTGAAGCTGCACGTACAATGCTTGAAGAAGCAAAGCTTCCAACCTATTTCTGGGCTGAAGCTGTGCAGACTGCTTGTTTTACTCAAAATGCAACACTCATTAACAAGCATGGAAAAATACCATATGAGATGGTGAAGAAAAAGAAGCCAAATCTGAAATACTTTCATGTATTTGGATGCAAGTGTTTTGTTCTCAAGACTCATCCTGAACAGTTATCAAAGTTTGATCTAAAAGCTGATGAGGGAATCTTTGTTGGATATCCACTTTCCACAAAAGCCTTCAGAGTCTATAATTTGAGAACAAAAGTGGTCATGGAATCTATCAATGTCTCTTTTGATGACAAGAAGATTACTGGTCTTGAAGATTTCATTGACCATGATCAGCTGAGATTTGAAAATGAAGACTCAAATTCTGATACTGAAAATCCTGACAGTCTAAATCCTGATACTGTAAACTCTGATGGAATAAACTCTGATGTTATTGAAACAGTGGTGGCTACGCCAAGGGAAGATGCACCTATACAGGGGGAGCATACTCAAGATCCTACCACAACTCAAGAAACATCAGAACATACATCTGGCTCTTCAAGTTCTGATTCGTCAAGTTCTGATAAGCTAAGTTCTGATAGTGCTGAAAATTTAAATTCTGAAGAATCCAACTCAGAGAGCATAGTTTCAGGGGGAGCATCAAAAAACGAAAATGAAGACATCATGGATCATGGGGGAGCATCCAGTTCTAAAGAAAACCTTCCATCTGCAAGGAAGTGGACAAAGTCACATACACCTGATTTGATAATTGGAAATCCTGATGTAGGTGTCAGAACTAGAACAGGTACTTCAAATGAATGTCTTTACAATTCTTTTCTCTCTCAGACTGAGCCAAAGAAAGTGGAAGAAGCTCTTCAAGATGCTGATTGGGTGCAAGCAATGCAGGAAGAGTTAAATGAATTTGAAAGAAACAAAGTCTGGACCCTAGTGCCAAGACCAAAAAATAGATCTGTTGTTGGTACAAAGTGGGTATTCAGAAACAAAACTGACAGTGATGGCATAATTACAAGGAATAAGGCAAGGCTGGTTGCAAAAGGATATTCTCAACAGGAGGGAATTGACTATGATGAAACATTTGCACCAGTTGCTAGGTTAGAAGCCATAAGGATATTTTTGGCTTATGCTGCTCACAAAAAGTTTACTGTCTTTCAAATGGATGTGAAAAGTGCTTTTCTCAATGGAGAATTGGAGGGGAAGTATATGTTGAACAACCTCCAGGCTTTGT
The DNA here is from genome assembly GCF_009905375.1 of Apium graveolens. Classification (NCBI taxonomy): domain Eukaryota; kingdom Viridiplantae; phylum Streptophyta; class Magnoliopsida; order Apiales; family Apiaceae; genus Apium; species Apium graveolens. The sequence goes on along the minus strand of NC_133651.1, from coordinate 203,457,030 downwards.
AAATTCCAAACATCCAGATTATGTCTACAGGCTTGATAAAGCACTTTATGGACTTAAGCAAGCTCCTAGAGCATGGTATGAGACTTTAGCTCAGTTTCTTCTGGAAAGTGGATTCAACAGAGGAACAATAGACAAAACACTATTTTACCTCAACCATGGAAAGGACTTACTTCTCGTCCAGATTTATGTTGATGATATCATTTTTGGGTCTACAAATGACAAACTTTGCAAGAAGTTTGCCAAACTGATGCAATCAAGATATCAGATGAGTATGATGAGGGAACTTAGCTATTTTCTGGGCCTTCAAGTCAAGCAGAATGAAGAAGGCACTTTTATTTGTCAAACCAAGTACACCAGAAACTTGCTAAAGAAATTTGGAATGCAAGATTGTTCAAGTGCATCCACTCCCATGGCCACTGCAACAAAACTGGATAAGGATACCGGTAAATCAGTAGATATTACTGATTACAGAGGTATGATTGGCTCTCTACTCTATCTAACTGCTAGTAGACCTGATATCATGTATGCTACCTGTCTTTGTGCAAGATTTCAAGCTGATCCAAGAGAACCTCACTTAGCAGCTGTGAAAAGAATCTTTAAGTATCTTAAAGGAACAACTGATCTGGGATTATGGTATCCTAGAGAATCAGATTTTAAATTAATAGGTTACTCAGATGCAGATTTTGCAGGTTGCAAAATTGACAGGAAAAGCACAAGTGGAAGCTGCCAATTTCTTGGAAGCAGATTGGTTTCTTGGTACAGCAAGAAACAAAAGTCAATTTCCACATCAACTGCAGAAGCAGAGTATATTGCTGCAGGAAGCTGTTGTGCACAGATTCTTTGGATGAAGAATCAGTTACTGGATTATGGGTTAACATATTTCAAAATCCCTATTTACTGTGATAATCAAAGTGCTATTGCTATGACAGGTAATCCAGTTCAACAGTCTATGATAAAGCACATCAGCATCAGGTACCATTTCATCAGGGAACATGTGGATGAAGGTACAGTGGAATTGCATTTTGTTCCCACAGATCAACAGCTAGCAGATATCTTCACAAAACCACTGTGTGAAGCTACTTTTACAAGATTGGTAAATGAACTTGGAATGGTTTCAGGTTCTTTCTCTAAATCTGCTTAGTCTTGTTCTGTGTTATCAGACTTTATGCTCAGTATTTACAGAATTAATCTCATTGTGTATTCTGTGCTTAATTGATAAATGTCTTTAAGTACTGACTGTTGTCTGATATATGTTTCTAAACTCTGATAAGTGATATGTCTGTTCAAGTACCTATTCAATCCTATGAGGATAACTGTGCTAGATACTGACCTAGTAGTCTTCAATAAACAAATGATTCCATGTAAGAAGTAATTATTTCAGTGGAAATCTTATGACACTAGCAAATTCTGATAATTGAGCTTAGTTAAGTTTACTTTGTATATCTTATTATTAAGTCACAATTTAGAATAATGCTACTCATCTGTTAAGTTCTGATTCTAGTAAAACTGCTGAATATACTAAGTGCTGATAAACCTCACTTATCAAAAGAAAAAGAAAAAGAATCAAAGAATAAAATCAGGTACTCCTTTGAGATCTAGAGTAAAGATGTGAAAGGGACGACCCAAGTGCATTGCTGGTATTAAGTAAATATGCATTAGAAAAGCAAAAATATTTTCTTGGTGACTTTTCACACTCTATGATTACTGGAGAAATACTCTGATAATAGCATAAATTCTGATAAACAGTCGTGACTCACTTACACTGAGAAGCCACTATAAAAGAGAATTTCAAAAGATGCATAAAATTAGCACACAACAGTTGAGGTGGACTCAAGCATGAACTCATTCATCAGTAGGATTCAGAATAATGACAGCTCTTTAGCAAAATTTTAATTATGCCTTATTTCTAAGATGTACTGAAGTGAATCAGACTTTAATCTTTGTCTGTTATTTAGCTTAATGCACACACTGATCACTCCATATGAATGATGAAAATTACTGTGGTGGTCTATGTTATTTTAGATAAACAGTCATTGTGTCAATTGGCACAAATTCTGAGGACAAGTTCTAGTTGCATATTCTGATGATTAAGTTCTGAAGAGTATAACTCAGAACTTGTATGAAGACTTACTAAGATAGGCATTCCTTTTTCGAGTTAAGAAATTATGTACTGATGACTATTAAGTTCTGATATAAATCTAAGTTCTGATATTACAATCTGATCCTTTACTTGGCTTATCTGTGAATAAAATTTGGTAACAGTCTCAGTTCGAACTAGAATATGTTGAAGTGGAAGTTTAATAGTCACTATGATTAGGATTAATGGTATTCATACTAAAACAGTCCACTGTTACTTGTTTATTGTACGTTTTAAACCATGTTTCCTTTTTCCAATGAATGTTATTCTTTTTCAAAGTCTAGGGAGACGAGGTAGAATTAACCCTACCTGTCAGCTTTAAATTCTTTGCGTCTCCTGGTATTCTCTTGCCTATATAAGCAACCACTTCACATCAGCATTTCCATTACACTTTTATCACAAACTCACTCTCGTTCTTCATTTATCATCACAAATGGCTGAATTTGGCTGGTTCTACAATTATGGTGATGAAACTGTTCATATCTTTTTGAATGGAATTCTAACTACATACCCTATCACCAACATTCCTCACAATCTCTGGATCCAATTTCCAGAGGTTATCAAACGTGATCTGGTGGCCGTTCGAAGAGAACTTCATCTTCATCGTCTTCGCCAGCAAGAGCGAATCATCCGACTCGCCATTCTGTTTGTCGAGAGTAGGAAGAAGAAGATTAATCTCGTCTTCTTCCTGTTTTTCTTCATCATCAGCTTTGTCAGGCTTCTTAGCTAGGACTAAGGCTATTGATGTTAGATTTAGAAGCTTAGGGAAAATCTTGTATAAGCATTGATGTAATTTCCATTTAATGAATGTATTGTCTTGATATATTAATGAAAGCTGTTTTTACTTCAAGATTTTGTCTCTGAGTTATTTTATCTTGTGTTGATAAATCCTGATTGATATTCTGATGACCATATATGAATTTTGTTAAGTTCTGATTCGTTTTTAGCATTTACTTATCTCATTTATTTTGGTCATTTTCATGTAATTTATTTTCAGAATATTAATGATGCAGTGAAAAAAATTCAATCAGTGATAATGGTTTAAATTTTGAATTAAAACTGTTTCTCTTGATAAATGGAACGGTTTTTTTTTCTTGAAACTAGGCAAATGGGTAAGTAATGATTCCTGTTTTCTCGAGCCCAGTAACTGTCCGTTATTACTGCATGTCTGACAGGTGTCCAACGGTAACATTTTTGTTCAGAGTATAAGTACAACAGAGAGAGGATTTTTTTTTAATCTTTTATTTTCTTCATATTTTATCTCTCTCCTTACTTTTACTCTCTTTCTCTTTATTTCTCACGTTGGTTTTTCATACAGACATTATATCAAACACCTAACAGGCATACTTGAATCTCATTTCTTTTTCATGGCACCAAAGGATTTAATCATTGATGGAGCTAAGTTTGTCCCTAACAACTATGCTGCAGTTCTTGATCACACTGAAGCTCCATCTGAATTGCACTTTGTGCAAGATCTTCTTGCACATAGTGAGGTTGGGTATGCATTAATACATCCTGAATTCTTTTCAAGCCAACAAGTTCTGAGGTTTTGGAGGACTGGACTTTTTGATGATGGTGGTCAACGTGGAACTCCCAGTATTATCTTCCAAGTGGGTGATTCATCCTTTATCGTCACTCCTGGTACAGTACGCAGGGCTTTACATCTTCCAGAAGATTGTACTTTCTCAATTCCAGAGGACTCAGCCCTACGGGAGTTAATGACTGAATTGGGATATGAAAAGAGTCTGACGAAACTTGGACAGTTGAAACGGGATAATATTTGAAGAGAATGGAGTTTCTTCTTTGATTGCATCACCAAAACTTTTGGGAACAAATGTTCGAATTTTGATGCTATTCCAATTATGAGTCAGCACAACGGGTATGCAATTATTAATCAAACTCATTTTGATTTTGCAACTGCTTTAATTGGTTTTATTGGGGATAGGATGACAGAGGATCGAGATGTTGTTTATTTTGCTAGATTCTGTCAACTTATTTACACTTATTGTACTGATGAACCTCATTTAGTCAGCACCCAAACCCCACCTTTTAAGGTTGCAAAACGATACTTTAACGACCTGGTAAATGCTGATACTAAGAAACAAGTGGTTAGACCATTACAGATTCCTCAGTCTGTCAAACAGATCCTAGTAAATGCTGATCCTGATACTTATAGATCTGTTTACTCTGATGTCCAACCAACTCCAAACATCCAAAATCCATCAACCTCAGTACCTACCTCTCATTCTACTCAACCTACCCTCAGAACATATCTCAAATCCGATCTCTCCACTTCACAGACTGCTCAACCTTCATCATCGGCACCTACTGTGAAATCTTTATCTTCCAAGCCGAAGAGGACAAAGAATGTTCCTCACATACCTCAAAAGAGAAGGAGGATTGCATTGAGAGATGAATCTGATTCTGAGGAAACGGTTCCTGCTAGAGAACCTGTTGTAACTGAAGCTGAGAAAGAGATTTCTCAGAAGGATTCTGAAATTGGGGGTTCTAGGCTTCTCAAGAGGCTTAGACGAATGACAGTTCCTGAAACTCCCAAGGAATCTAAATCAACAAGGAAGTACAAGAAACAGAGGGCAAAAAGGCCAGTTTCAGATGATGAAGAGGAAGCAGCTAAGGAAGGGGATCAGGAATCTCTGATCTCACAAGACAAGGAATTTGCTCCAGTCACTTCTTCTCCATCAACTCCATCTCAGGAAGCTGTATCTGACAAGGCTAACTCACCATTTGTGTCTCTTGTTGATCCAGGCACAAGTGCTGATATTGATGTTCAACACTTGGTTGTGTCTGAAGTATTTCTCTTGGAAGCTCCAACAGCACCAAATCCTTCACCAACACCCGTTACTGATACTGTTCAAACTCCAGAATTATCAACAACACCTTCTCTGCATCAAGATGCTGATGATCAGACTTTAGGTGAACATCAGGATATGGCTGTTGATCAGAACTTAGTATCAGATCAACAATTAGAGGATGCTGAAGCCTCCATTGCTACTCACACTGTTGTCTTATCCGAAGATACTGATTCTTTAAGTTCTGATGCTGCAAATGCTGGAGATACTGGTGATGCTGCTCCAACTGTAGATGCTGATGACGCAGGTCCTTCAGGATATACTCCTCAACAGACTCTTCCTAAGTCTGAACTGGTAAAGAAGTTTGTTACAGGGGAAGCACCAGTACCTTGGAGTGAAACTCCTGCAGGTCAGGAGTGGACTAAGGAATGGAACTCAGTTTCATATGTTCCAACTGCACTACATCTTGCTGAGCACTTGACTAAAGCTGATGAAATGTTAAATTCTGATGATTTCAAAACCCAGCTTAGAGTCACTGCATTGAGTACTAAACATCTACAAGGTCTTCACTCAACTACTCATGCAGCGCTACACAAGATTCAGGAGAACTTTATCAAACAGGAACAAGTTTGGAAAATTGATAAGAAAAAGTTCTTTCAACCTACTATTGACAGGATTGCTTATATTGAGAAGACTCAAGATCGTCAACAAGCTCAGATTGATGAAATTCTGAAAAATCAAGCTTCTCAGCAATCACAACTAACTGAAATCCAATCCTCAGTGGAATTGCTTATCTCTCTTCTACTACCTGCTGATGCCAAAAAGGGGGAGAAAGTGATTAAGTCCAAATGCAAAACTGATAGGACACTGAAGGGGAAGGATAATGAAAGAGATGACCAAGGAAACTCTGGAATGGGTAGAGGTCATAGTCAAGGTAGAAGACTCTCATCAAGAGAAGCTGAAATTACAAGTCACAAGATAAGTTCTGATACTGGGAAAAGAATTAGTTCTGATACTAGTAAAAGAATAAATTCTGATGAACTTTTAGATCTTGATGAAGAAATGTCAAGACGGTTATTTCTTCAAGAAAATCCAGGAATGGACTTGGAAAGTTTAAAGGAAGATGAAGCCAGACTTAAATCAGAGAATGTCACATCTAAATCTGAAGCTTCTGGTAAAAAGCCACTTCCAAAACTCAAAGGTATTATGATCAAAGAGAGGACAAATATTGTAGCAACATTGGCTAGAAGATCACAACCACAGATAGATCCAAGATCCAAGGGCAAAGAGAAAGTTGGTGAACCTATCAAGGTTTATGTGCCTCCTGAGGATGAAGAAATTACTGATGAAAAGGATAATCTTGCTCTGACTTCAAGAAAAGTTCTTAACACAACCTCTGACATGGCTCAAGTTGTTCAGAGTCAAGAAATTGTAAGTTCTGATATTCAGAAGAAGCAAGTAACCTCTGACATAGCTCAAGTTAACTTGATATTAGAAGATAAATCAAAGGAAACCTCTGACACTGCTCAAGTTAAACCTTCAAAGACACTCTTACCAGGATTCACTAAAGCAAAACAGACTCAATCTTTGAAGACTACTGCAAGTGGTTTTGAAGCAAGAGTAGTTACTGGAAAGGAAGCAAGAGATAAAACTGGATTGGGAAGTGCTAATGAAAGAAGAATACATAACACTACCAATGATCCAACTTCCTTGAGTGAACCGGGTATTGGAGCAACTCCTGAGAGATTGAATCAACTGGAATCTGTACAGATGGTTTACCATACTTACTTGAAAGAATACATCATGTTGTATTTCATGACAGATGGTAGGGTTTATAATGGAAGACAAAATGCCATTCCATTGAAGTATTTTGAAGAATTGGAGCATGTACTTTTCGTACTTCAAGTGAATGACAGAATAACTGAAACTGCTGCAAACTACTTAAAAGAACAGATTCAGAAACAGAAAAGGCTTTATTCTGTTAAGTTTGACAGCACATATGTTCCAAAGTACAGAGATCACAATGGTGATATTGTTGATATGAAGCCTAATACTGCACAGATCAGAACGTATCTTGGTATTAAGGGACTTGAATTCAATCTGGAGTTTGACAAAGCTTATGTCATAAGACTAGATCAGGAGTTAAGAAAAGCAAAGATCAATGATCTCAGAGCTGCAATCTTTCAAACTGGTGAAGATACTGCAGAGCTTAAAGATGTCAAAAGGAGAATGATCGATGAACTCAGATATGCTGAGAGATGTTTGTTGAAGAATTATCTCAGAACAACTCCTGACATCAGAGAGATCAGAAAATGAAGCCAAGTCGAAGATCTACAACTGCTTAAATTCTGATATTTGTACAGACTAAAGTTGTTATCAGAAGTTGAATATTGGTAAAGCTTTAAGGACTGTAAGTTGTAGTTATCTAGTCTAATTCTCATGCATTTGTACTTAATGTTTTTGATATCATCAAATATCTGTTAAACTTGTATATTATGCTAATTTACAAGTTGGGGGAGATTGTTAGATATATTTGATAATGTCATGGCTAATATGTTTTATGTTTAGATTTCAGATCTTACTTGAACAGGATAAATCAGTACTTAACTAGAATCAGTACTTATACTGAAAGTCAGGACTTAAGAATATCAGTACTTATATTATCAGGAGATAATCATCAGAAGATAAATATCAGAACTTAAGTGCTGAAGGATGATTAAAGAAGGACAGTAGCTGATTAAAGGAAAGAAGATCGAGATAAACATAAGAAGAGATCTGCATGAAGAAGGAATTCTATGAAGAATGGAATACTTGGAAGAAAAGATATCTGATTGATAAATTTTAGGAAGCAGAATTATATTCCATATCAATTAGCGATTATCTTGTAACTGTGTAGTATATAAACACAGACATAGGGTTTACACTATAAGTGTTATCATTATCGAGAAGATTATTCATTGTAACCCTAGCAGCTCTCGTGATATTTGTTCATCACTGAGAGGTAACAGTTCCATACTGTAACAGAGTTTATTGTTTTAATAAAGCTTGTTTTCTGTTACTTAAGATTCTTAAAGTTCGATTTGATTGTATAATACACTGTATTCACCCCCCTCTACAGTGTATGTGTGACCTAACAATATTTTTTAAGAAAAATGTAAGGATTATATTTCAATTAAAAAAATATATAAATAAAATGCATTAATATTGAATTTATATCCAAGTTGAAAAAAGTAAAACTCATGTTATCTAAGTGGTTGTTGTGGATATGTTGTGAACTTGATGATTTCGTTAACAAAACACCTTAGTAGATTTTACTTGGTGAAAAATGTAGCACTCGACGGATAAGAAATATAGTCCCGATGGATGACTCAATATAATCCTGACGGATGATGATTTATTATCCATCGAGTGAGTAGCTTATGTAATAATGAGTCTATAGCTCATTTCTGCATACACCTTATTTAGATTCTGTAGTAGCACTCAAGTCATGTTGACTTTAATTAGATATGCAGAATAAGTTGATTAATTGTACATAGATAATGTCTTGTAATTCTGCATAAATGAAATGAAGGCAAGTGCCAGATAGCTACCCGACGGATAAACAACAATGCCACTCGACGGATGATAAATAAGGCAACCCCACAGATGATCATGTACCCGATGGATAATCAATTCAAACATCAGTTGACAGTGACAACACAGTCACATGCGTCGAGTGTATGCACAAGGAATGTGGAAGCCTATTCAACTGGGTTTTAGAGAACAAAAAAGCATTGCCATTTCCATGCTATTATAAAGATATTCAAAGATACTGGAATGGAGTAATGAAGCAGCATAATATTAGACTTGATAGGTTTTGTTTTATTATCTTGTCTTATTATTTTGTAATCTTGGTGATATATAAACCAAGAAGTAGCAAATAGAACTATAAGAACAAAAAAAAGCAAGAAAATTCTCAGAGAAACATTTGTAAGCTGTATTCTTAGCATTTCTCTGTAAACTTAGTTGTTCATATTCGTAAGCAGCTGTGAGCTAATCTTGCTACACAGAGTTCTCTTGAGATAATATATATCTCTGGTGGATACATTCAAATCCACCAGAAAGTTTTTAAAGACTTGTGTTTTTAATTACTTGTGTTTTGATTTTACTAACTTCTTATTCCGCACTTTGCAAATCAAACACTTACATATATTATTAAGTTAGAACATTTTTTAAACCAAGATAAAGGTTCAAGAATTCCATTCAACCCCCCTTCTGTAATTCTTGTTGCATTGTTAGGGACTAACAATTGGTATCAGAGCAAGCTCTTGATAAACAAAGAGTTTAAAGATCACAACAAAACAACAAGATGAACAAGAAGGATGTTGGAGTCAAGATTCCTTTTCTGGATAAAGATAATTACCATCACTGGAAGGTAAAAATGCATCTTCACTTACTTTCTCAAGATGAGGCCTATGTAGATTGCATAGAGAGAGGCCCTCATGTACCAATGAGAGCTGCAACTGGAAATGAGCCATCAGTTCCCAAGCCAAGGCATGAATGGTCAGATCTTGATATTGAACAAGTGAGGAAGGATAAGAAGGCCATGAATATTCTATTCAATGGAGTTGATGGTGACATGTTTGACAACATCATCAATTGCAAAACTGCCAAGGAAGTTTGGGATACAATACAGAATAACTGTGATGGCACTGAACAAGTCAGGGAAAATAAGATGCAGCTGCTAATTCAGCAATATGAGCACTTTCATAGTGAAGATAGTGAGTCTCTCACTGACATTTTTAGTAGATTTCAAAAACTACTAAATGCTCTGAAGTTGCATGGAAGGGTCTATCAGACAAAAGACTCCAATCTTAAGTTCCTTAGATCTCTTCCAAAGGAATGGAAACCTATGACAGTCTCATTGAGAAACTCTCAAGATTACAAGGAGTTTACTTTGGAGAGACTGTATGGCATCCTGAAAACTTATGAGCTTGAAATAGAGCAAGATGAGAGGATGGAGAGAGGAAAGAAGAAAGGAGGATCCATTGCACTAGTTGTTGAGTTAGAGAAAGAGAAGGAGATGAAGATGGAAGCTGTTGAATCAACTTAAAAGGTCTGTGAAAATAAAGGCAAGGGGCTGGTAGCAGAAAATGAAGATTCCTTGAGCCAAGATGGCATGGAAGATATTGATGAACATCTAGCATTTATTTCCAGAAGATTTGCCAAGCTCAAGTTCAAGAAGAACTTTGGAGCAGCTAAGCCAAATAGAAACATGGTGAATAAATCAAAATTCAAATGTTTCAAATGTGGCTTGGCAGAGCACTGTGCCAGTGAGTGTAGAAAGTCAGATTCCAGCAAGAAAAGGTTTGAGCCTGTGGATTATAAACAGAATATTTTGAGTTGCTCAAACAAAAGGAAAGGGCTTTCATTACACAAGAAACTGACTGGGCAACAGATGGTCTGGATGAGGATGTCAGCTATGTCAATCTAGCCCTAATGGCCAAGTCTGATGAAACAGAGACAAGTTCTTCAAGTAATCAGGTAATCACCACTAACCTAGTACATTTATCTAAAGCTGAGTGTAATGATGCAATAAATGACATGTCTACAGAATTATATCATTTGCGTATCACACTTAAGTCTCTTATTAAGGAAAATGCTAAAATCAAAGAAAACAATTTGTTTTTAAGTGAGAGGAATAATGTGCTAGAGTCTCAGTTCATTGAATTTGAAAAATTGAGAATTGAGTGTAAAATTGCTAAGGATGAATTAATTGAGTCCTTGAAGAAAGAAGAGATCTTGAAGAAGCAGCTTGAACAAGAATATGAGGTGATTAAGGCATGGAAAACATCTAGAGATGTTCATGCTCAAATCACCAAAGTTTAAGGTATTGAGTCCTTTTGTGATGCAGCCTGGAAAAAGAATAAGGAGAAGCTGAAATCCAATTTGGTTGAAGGATTGCTAACAGATGTGGACTCAACGAATGATTAGGGTCATCCTTCGGATAACAAAAAGGGTCATCCGTCGAGTGATATAAATCCTCATCCGTCGACTGTGAGCAAACCTGTGAGTAAAGCCAAACTTGTCATGTTAAATTAGAAATATGGATCAGTTTCCAAGAATTTTGTTCCAGGAGAATCCAATCAAGTGAAGAAGGAGAAAAGGCTAATGTTGGTCATATGACTGTCAAGCAATTGAGTGATACACTGGAAAAGATTAAGGTTAAAACAGAGGCTAAAAAGAAAAACAATAGAAATGGTAAAGTAGGAATTAACAAGCATAAAAACTACACACCTGATAAATACGCTCCTAGAAAAATCTGTGTCAATTGTGGTAGTGTAAATCATTTATCTGTTAATTGCAAAACTTCCATGCCTACTTCCATATCTGTGCCACCTCATTTTCCCAATATAAATGCCATGCCTTCTATGCCTATGAATGCTATTTCTACACAGAATATAAATGCACAGTTTGCTAATATGCCATTTGTACCTAATCCCTATTATGCTGCATTTAGTGTGCCACAAATGCCATTTAGCATACCTTACTGGAATAACATGTTTACAAATAGCATGCCATTCTCTGTTAATCAAAATATGCATGGTAATTCTGCTGTAATGAATGGTTTCAAAGGTCCAACTCAAATGACTAAGGATGAATCTGATATCCCCAAGTCAAATGAGATCAAACCTAAGAAATAGAAAAAGAAAGCTAACAAGGCAGGACCCAAGGAAACTTGGGTACCAAAATCAACTTGATTTGATTTTGATGTGTGCAGGGAAACATAAAGAATCTATGGTACTTGGATAGTGGTTGTTTAAGACACATGACTGGTGATTCTACCATGCTCACAGAGTTCAAGGAGAGAGCTGGCCCAAGTATTACTTTTGGAGATGACAGCAAGGGTTATACTGTGGGATATGGCTTGATTTCAAAAGACAATGTCATCATTGAGGAGGTTGCCTTAGTGATGGACTCAAGCACAATTTGTTGAGTATCAGCCAGCTTTGTGATAAAGGCAATTCAGTAACCTTCACCTCAGAAGCCTGTGTTGTGACAAACAAGAGAAGCAACAAAGTTGTTCTCACTGGTGTGAGAAAAGGAAATGTGTACCTAGCTGACTTCAACTCATCAAATGCAGAATCTATTACCTGTCTTCTCAATAAAGCAAGTCAAGATGAAAGTTGGCTATGGCACAAGAAGCTATCCCATTTAAACTTCAAGACCATGAATGGACTTGTAAAGAAAGAACTGGTTAGAGGTATTCCTCAAGTGGTGTTTTCTAAGGATGGATTGTGTGATGCTTGCCGAAAAGGAAAGCAGATCAAAGCATCATTCAGAAAGAAGCTTGATTCAACAATTGAAGAACCTTTGCAACTGCTACACATGGATTTGTTTGGACCAGTCAATGTGTTATCCATCTCATGGAAAAGATTTTGCCTAGTAATTGTAGATGATTTCTCAAAGTTCTCTTGGACATATTTCCTAATGTCTAAAGAGGAGGCTAGTGAAATCATCATCAATCATATAAGGCAAGTCAATAATCATCCTTATTTCAAAGTTAGAAGATTCAGGAGTGACAATGGAACTGAGTTCAAGAATTCTGTCATGAGAGCATTTTGTGAAGAAAATGGGATTCTGCATGAGTTTTCAGCAACAAGAACTCCACAACAGAATGGAGTAGTAGAAAGGAAGAACAGATCACTTATTGAAGATGCAAGGACAATGCTTGAAGAATCTAAATTACCAACATATTTCTGGGCTGAAGCTGTAAATACTGCATGCTACACTCAAAATATTTCTCTGGTTAATCAAGAAAAATGCATGACTCCCTATCAATTATTCAAGAACAAGAAGCCAACTCTAAATTTTCTTCATGTCTTTGGCTGCAAATGTTATATCTTGAGAAATCAAACTGATCAGAATGGGAAGTTTGATGCTAAAGCAGATGAAGAAATTTTTGTTGGATATGCTGTTGGTAAAGCATACAGAGTCTACAATCTAAGAACCAACATTGTTGTGGAATCAATACATGTTATGTTTGATGATAAAAAGATTGAAGGACTGCAAGATGTAGATTACCATGAAAGCCTCAAATTTGACAATGTGGAGATGGTTAGTGATGACACGATGATGAAAGTGATCAAGAAACATTATCAAAGGGTAATACAGAAAAATCCACTACCAATGAAGCACAAAATTCAACATCTGTCGAGTTGCAAAATGCTTCATCCGTTGGGAGACAATCTGCTTTATCCGTCGGGAGACAACCAGCTTCATCCTTCGGTACTCAAAATTCACCATCCGTCGGGTCATCAAAAGAAGCTGGAAGTCAGAATAGATCACTTACAGAAAGTTTCCCTTTCTCAAATCAAAGATCCATTAACTCAAGGGGAGTTTCTAACAATCAAAACTCAATCACACATCAAGACAACAATGAGGCCTCTTCATCTAGAGCTAATCTACCTCAATAAAGGAAATGGACAAAGGATCACCCCTTTGAGCTAATCATTGGTGATGTATCTTCTAGAGTTCAAACAAGGAGAGCAACTCAAGAAGAATGTCTATACAGCAGCTTTCTTTCCAAGTAAGAACCAAAAAAGGTAGAAGAAGCTTTGTTGGATCCTGATTGGATTTTAGCTATGCAGGAGGAGCTAAACCAATTTGAGAGGAATAAGGTATGGAAGCTGGTGCCCAAGCCTAAAAGAAAGAATCCAATAGACACCAAATGGGTATTCGGAAACAAGATGGATGAAAATGGCATAATAGTCAGGAACAAAGCTAGATTGGTTGCTAAGGGCTATTGTCAACAAGAAGGAATAGATTTTGATGAAACATTTGCTCCTGTTGCAAGACTTGAAGCCATCAGAATTTTCTTAGCCTATGCAACCCATGCCAATTTGAAAGTCTATCAAATGGATGTCAAAAGTGCCTTTCTAAATGGAGATTTGGAGGAGGAAGTCTATGTCAGTCAGCCTCCTGGTTTTGAAGATCCAAACTTTCTAGAATATGTTTACTATCTTTTGAAAGCACTCTATGGACTGAAGCAAGCACCTAGAGCCTGGTATGACACTTTGTCAAACTTTCTTTTAGAGAATCACTTCACTAGAGGTACTGTAGACAAAACTCTTTTCTTTAGAAATGTTAGTGGCTCTAGTATACTTGTTCAAATTTATGTAGATGGCATTATTTTTGGCTCTACAGATGAAAAACTTTGCAAAAAGTTTGCCAAATTGATGCAAAGTAAGTATGAAATGAGTATAATGGGGGAACTAACTTACTTTCTTGGTCTGCAAGTTAAGCAAGTTAGTGATGAACTATTCATTAGTCAAACTAAATATATTTATGATCTTTTAAAGAAGTTTGATCTAATGGATTGCACATCTGTAAAAACTCCCATGGCCACTGCAACTAAGCTTGAACTAAACACTACTGAAAAGTCTGTGGATATTTCAAGTTATAGGGGCATGGTTGGCTCACTTCTGTACTTAACAGCTAGTAGACCAGATATAATGTTTGCTACATGTTTGTGTGCTAGATTTCAGGCTGATCCTAGAGAATCACACTTAGTAGCTATTAAGAGAATTTTCAGATATCTCAAGGGAACACCAAAACTTGGCATTTGGTACCCTAGAGATTCTTGTTTTGATCTAATTGGTTATTCAGATGCAGATTATGCAGGTTGTAGAATTGATAGAAAAAGTACAACAGGAACCTGTCAATTTCTAGGAAACAAGCTTGTGTCCTGGTTCAGTAAAAAGCAAAATTCAGTTTCTACTTCTACCGCTGAAGCTGAATATATTGATGATGGCAGTTGCTGTGCACAGATTTTTATGGATGAAAAACCAATTGCTAGACTATGGTCTGCAAGTGGAAAGAATTCCCATTTTCTGTGATAACACAAGTGCAATTGCCATCACTGAAAATCCAGTGCAACATTCAAGAACAAAGCACATAGATATCAAGTACCACTTCATAAGGGAACATGTAATGAATGGTACTGTGGAACTACATTTTGTTCCAAGTGAAAAGCAACTTGTAGATATATTTACCAAACCACTGGATGAATCCACCTTTTCAAGGTTGGTAAGTGAGTTAGGTATGCTAAATTATTCTTAAATCTTTTCAGATAACTTGCAAGTTGTAATGCAGCCAGAAATTTAATTGATTTTTTTTGTCATAGATGAAATTTTGGCTAAGTCAAAATTTACATCTTGACGGATGAGCACTATCCATCGAGTTTGATCATCCGTCGGTATATATTTTATTAATAAAATCAATTACTTTTCTGGAATATTTTATGACTCGACGGATAACAGATTTATCCTCATCCGTCGAATTGTCTGAATCTTAACCTTTCCCTGAACTTTATCCATCGAGTATACTTATAGTTTATAAGTATAACACGACGGATAATTGAAGGAATTTTTACAGTTTATTTTTAAACGGCTATTTTGGGCAATTCTTATTG
The DNA here is from genome assembly GCF_009905375.1 of Apium graveolens. NCBI lineage: Eukaryota > Viridiplantae > Streptophyta > Magnoliopsida > Apiales > Apiaceae > Apium > Apium graveolens. Next base: position 203,441,630 of record NC_133651.1, on the reverse strand, counting down.
GTTACTTTATTTTACTTTATTATTTTTGACAGTTATTTTTGAGATAGTATAAAAGCTTAATTCATTTTCATTGCCTTTCTTTTATCATTCTCAAATCATCTGCTCTAAATTCTCACTTTCTCAAAAGCAATTATCATTTCTATCTCTGCAATTTCCACTCGCTAACAATGGCACCAGTCGTCAAGATCATGTCACAAACTGGATTTATCTATGAGAAGAACAACTTCACGGCTCTAGTAAATAAGGGGATTAAACAGTCTGGTGACTACCACAAAAATGATGGATTTTGTGAAGAATTGCAAACTCAACTATGCCATGCTAGAATCACCCACCATCTTCTGTCAGGTTATTGAGGAAATATGGTCAACTGCTGTGTACAACTCAACTGATAAGACCATCACACTCACTATCAAAGATAAGGAATTCTGTATTAATAGTGATGTTGTTAAAGCATGCTTCAAGATTCCTGATAATACTGTAACTTCACCGCACACAGACACTGACATTATTAACATGCTTAACTCCATGAAATCTGCACTCTCTACTTCTAAGTTAAGTAAAATTAGGAGGTTGGGTCTTAGGAAGGAATGGAGTTATCTATGTGATGTAGTTACTAAGGTATTCTCTGGTAAAATCAGTAATTTTGATTATGTCAATATCTCTATGCTTAACATGCTTTACATGCTAGTTACTGATAAGTACTTTAACTTTAGTGATCTTATTTTGTTTGAGTTGGGGTTTAAATTAGGTGAGTTAAATAAGAGGGGTAAAAATGTTTACTATGCTAGATTTTTCATGATGTTAGCTAACCACCTCCTTGAGGGAATTGTGCGTGAGAACCCAACCAACAAACTAGATTGGTGGGTTCAAGAAAAAAGAATTGTTGCAGATTTGAACAGTGCAAACCATCACAAAGAAGTGTCACTCTTCTATTTCTCTTCTTTTTTTTTCTTTTTTTCTTTTTTTCCTTTTTTTTAATAATGCCTGAACGAGTGCGTTTCTCTCCATCTCGTTCAACCCAAGACTACTCATATAAATATGAGCCGGCTACTAGCCATTTGACACCTAACCACACAACTAGCAATTAAATCCAATTTTCTCCAATTTCTAAAAATCCATGTCTTTTATTATTAAGAGAATATCCTAAATTCTAAATATAAATAAGCGATTAAACCTCGACAAACAAACAACCCATGTGATCTAGCACTTTAGCAACCTATAAAACTTAGTGAAATACAATTGTCTCTAGCATGTAAATCAATTCAATAAGACTTAACATCACTAAATACGATATCACTACACTAGCATCAATATCACAAGTTAATCGGAAAAATCATCTAAGTGATCATGTTATTATGCAAATGCATGAAACTACATGAACAAACTAACATAAAAACTACCAAAAATAAAAAAACTACTATATGGAAAAATATGCAACTACATGCACTACACTATCATGAATATGCAAACTATATGTGACTCACACAAAATATATTCCTTCAACTACTACCCCAAACTTAAAATATTCACTGTCCTCAGTGAAGGTAATAGTAAGGAATCAGGCATACCTACTCTGAATCAGGATCATCACCCTTAATAGATGGAGTGTCATGCGTGTCTGGAGGTGGATACACAGAGTCCTCACCAAATACTGGCCACTGGATGTTAACACCGGTGGCTCTGAATGCAGTCCCAAGTTCCTGGGTGAGATCATGTGCAAACCGACTATGGATGTCGTGCATCGCATCCATCCTCCTCGCTAGACGCCTATACTGCGTCGAACTCAAACCAGCTCCAACCTCAGCTCCTGCTGCTGCTACGATGGACCAGCCTCCTCTCCCAACTGAGCTCTCCATGCTGCCTTACTCGCCTGCTGCGTTCCACCCGCATACATCTGATCGCGAGGCCTTCCACCTGGCAGATGGTCAAAAGAGTAACCAAGCCCCTTCAAATCAGGATTTCCTCCTCCCCACTCTGTCATGTTCAACAACGTTGAACTGTCGATAGGAGCACTGGGAAGCTGCAGCTGCTCATGTGCGGGCCAATAAACACCAACTGCCACGCACAACTTCATCACAATAGATGCATAGGGTATAGAACCCGTAGTACCTCCTTTCAAGAATCTCAAAATCCCCTGATATATAACCATCCCCAAATAAATATTATCGCCCTGAAGAATACCCCAAAGTAGACGTGCACGCTCCACAGTAATCTCATGCACATGCGATGATGACATGATGTTAGCACAAATAAACGAGTTCCAAGCCCGTGCAAACCTGTTCATGCACGACGTAGGGAACGTGGAGTAATCAGTTGTGCCCCTCTTAAACTTCCAGTGAGTCTCGGGTACAAAAAGAGTAGCAACGAACATATTTAGATTAAAGTCTCGGAGTCTTATCATTCCAAGTGTCCTGACCGGGCTTCCTCGTGGGCTGCTGAATCACCCTCCTTATCGCATCCGCACTATACTCCACAGTCATCCCCCTGACCACCGTGAAGCCATTCTTCTCCGCCTTCGTATTAGTATAGAACTGTCACACAACACTCATGGGCACATCAGCTGGAGCCTCACAAAAAGGAACCCAGCCCATCTCCAGAATCATCTCCAACAACTTACCATCCTTCTCTGATGGCAGAAAACCTCGCTCCTTTGCAATAGGCTTTATGAGAAGCCTCGTGTACTCCTCTTCATCCTCAGGACTAGAAAACCTTGGCCTCACACCACCCGCAGATGAAGAATCGGTGGTGCTACTACTTACTTGAGTTCTTTGCCTCTTAGATGCCATTGGGATTGAATAAAAGAGAATAAAAGCTAAGTGTTTGAGAGGTTTTTTTTTGAGAATTTGTGATGTGGTGGAGAAGTTTGTGTATAAGTGTGTGTATATATAGGTGGAGGGAAGAGAATTAGATATGGAATAGAAGTGGGAATTGATTATGGAAATCGTAGGAATAATGGGTTTGATTTGGAGTGGGAAATTTGGGATGTGGAAGAGTAAAATTCGGGTAGAAATTGATTTTGTAGCAAAAATCCCGTTTTTCCTCTTCAAAACTGCTGTTTTTATTTTTCTGAGTCGGGACCCGGCACGGCCGCGCGCTAGACCAGCGCGGGCGCGCTCACCTTCTGCCAAATCGGCGCGGCCGTGCGCTAGATCAACACGGGCGCACGCTAGATCAGCGCGGGCGCGCTTACCTCCTGGAAAAACAGCGTGGCTGCGCGCTAGATCAGCGGGGGCGCGCTTGGCTACTGAAATTGGCCCTGAATTTTTTTCTTTTTCTTATTTTTTTTATGATTTTCTCCTTTCTTCTTGATTCCTCTACCTACTAATGTACAACAAACTTGGGTTGCCTCCCAAGTAGCGCTTGTTTTACGTCGTTAGCTCGACGTAGAAACTTGAGATCAAACAGACAATAAAACGGCACTAACCAACTCGCGGTTTGCCGTGTCACCATAGTAATGCTTCCACCTCTGATCATTTACCTTGAATGCTTGGCCCAGATCACTCTATAAAATTTCCACCGCTCCATGTGGAAACACAGTTTTGATTATAAAGGGCCCTGACCACCTTGACTTCAACTTTCTAGGAAAATGACGGAGACGGGAGTTAAACAACAGAACTTGTGGCCCTGACACACATGATTTGAGCACTAAACCCCTATCGTGCAACCTCTTGACCTTCTCCTTATACATTTTGTTGTTCTCATAAGGTTGAAGTCGAAACTTGTCGAGTTCATTCAATTGAAGCATCCTCTTCTTTCCAGCCGCATCCAAATCAAGATTCAATTTCTTCAAAGCCCAATACGCCTTATGCTCGAGCTCCACAGGAAAATGACACCCCTTACCATAAACCAATTGTAATGGAGACATTCCTAATGGAGTCTTGTATGCTATTCTACACGCCCAAACAGCATCATTAAGCTTCAAAGACCAATATTTCCTCGACACACAACTTTCTCCAAAATGTACTTGATCTCTCTGTAAGACACCTCAGCTTGACCATTTGTCTGAGGATGATAAGTCGTAGCTATGTGATGATTCACATTATACCTTTGCATCATAGCAGTGAACTTGCGATTGCAAAAATACGACTCCTCATCACTGATTAAGACTCTTGAAGTTCCAAATCTTGTGAATATCTGCTTGTGAAGAAAATTAAGCACCACTTTCGCATCATTTGTTGGTAACACCTTAACTTCAACCCATTTCGATATATAATCAACCGCCAACAATATATACTGATTGTTACAAGATGAGACAAATTGTGGCGCCCCAAAATCTGGGGTCAAGAATCTCGGAGACCACGCTATCTAAACCACTACAACCACACAACTTACACCACAATATATAAATACTCACGCTTCACGACCCCACACTTATCACACACACACACACTTACAGGTTATTATCTTGGAAATGAACTATTCATAACTAGAGTAATTTAAACCATCAAGTGATAATTATTACAACCCAAAAGTGATTAAGTCATACCAGGAATAACCTTTAAGTAAGGCTGGTCCGCCGACCAAATATACGCTTCTTGTTTATTACCTTACATAAGTCATACTTATAAATAAGCCAAACTAAAAACAACTGAAAACTAATCCAGCTTATTTGAACTACCTGTGGTACAACACCAAACAATCTACGGAACAGCTGGCCATTTCCTACCCGTTTCCTGGCTGTGGTTCTCATGGAAAGCATCTTGATTCACTGTTGTATTGTGTCAATTTAAGAAAACAAGTGTGAGCTATAATGCCAAGCATAATAAAGTACAGTATGAAAATGACTGTATGATAACCTACGTAAAACATCATATATGATAATTATGTTTTATTCGAAAATAGTTTTCCCTTGGTGATACACACCTTCTTATGAAAATAGTTCTTTAGGGGATTTTATTATCCCGCGAATACCTTAATAGGAAACCCAGCACCTAGGCTTGGGTTACGGTATTGCATCACAATTCCAATTGGAAAAAATTAGGACACTCGTTGGAGCCAGCGTATACAATGATCAATCGTAATACGATAATAGTAACCTTTTCTACTAGTAGAAGGACGACACCTTCGTATCCCGGTTATCACCCTTACCGCATTCGGGCTACGTGTCCCATTTTTGGGTATACACATACTTCAAAAATAGTCCATCTAGCACACATAGTACCAGAGTCTACCCCTCCCTTGTCCTTTAAAAGAATTCTATCAATCTCGAGAACTCGAACCACATCGAAGTTCCCCAAGCGTTTTGCTTGTTGATAGAAACATCCTATCTCACTAAGATATAAGTGTATATATGTATATACGTACTTCTGGGATTTTCGGAAGAAGTACTAAGGATGTGAGTTGACAGTTGTCAACAGATAATTAAATAAGGGGGAAAAGTTTCTCCATGAAACTATATTCAAAATATTAAATAAGTCGGGATAATATTCACCGACGATCTGAAATTATTCGAATGATGTTCCGAAATCAGGAAGTATATTTTAAATCAGGATCTATGATTTTTAAATCATTAATAAACCCTTTATGAATATTAATCAATTAATTAATAATCGATAAATAAATAAACCTCGAATGAGTTTACTCTCTAAAAGAATATTTAAAATAATATGCCTCAACTAGTTTATGTATACGTAGTTAATAATCTTTAATGTTTAATCAGGTTTGAAATAAATAATCATTGGAGTATACTACTCCCATAATAAAGGATTAGGTATATAGTATTTATTATTCGAACTATAAAATATAGTTGAGGTAATATGATCATTGGGAAATCGTTTTAATAAAAGTTTGAGGTATTTTTAATGTCTCGTAAGTGGATGTTAAGTCCCTTTAAAATGTACTATTATGGACTTATAATCGTCCTATAATATAACCGGAATGAATCCCAGGTTTTCATCTTAATATCCCGACCGACTCTCGGTCTTATATAATATGTCACGCTTAAAGCGGAATTAAATATTTTACGATATATACTTATCGTACAACATCGCTACATTATGCGAAAATTCAACAACTACGTATCATGGAAAGCATGGTATTTATGCATTGGTAGTAAAAAAATCCTTTCACAACACAACAGTAAAATGGAGTTGGGTTCGTAAACTTGCCTGGGTATCTCGAGGTGGAGGATGCTCTATGTTCCGCTCGGAAATCTATAACCATAAACAAAATTCGCTTCGTTAGGTCCCGTTCTAATTTACGGCGACTCGTACTCATATGCTACTTATTATGCACCCTCTCAACTTGTATTACCCTTATTATTCCTTTAAGTCATTATTCACATCATGGTCACTTTATTTTTCGAAATATCTTAGGTTCATTTTCATTTTCGTCGTCAGCTCCGCTTATGGATTCTACATTTTCTAATCGCACGGCCTCGGCTCCGATATTTTTATAAAACTGAAAAATCATTATTTTTACTTGAAATTTTTATTGCAGTTAGGAAACTCAATATGTTACTCTCTGTAAAAATTTCATGATTTATGAACACTTTTAAGTCAACCATTTATATTTTCAAAATTCATAATTCGTAGCAGTTTTTGTAGCGTAAATCACTTTTAGTAAAATGACTATAACTTTTGATCTGTAAATCGGAATCAAGCGATTCAAGCGCCTAAATAATCTTTATAACATTATTTATCATAAAAAATGGTTATTTTCCAAGAAAATACAGTTTAAATCTCCGGGACTTTCTGCAGAAACTTAAAGTTACGATTTATTGGTTTTAACGGAATTACGTTTACGATCGGGGTTTCGTTTACGCCCTAACTCTTAACACAACCACCAACAATCATCACTTCATCATCAAAACACAAACTCCTCTCAAGAACATCATGTTCTTGAGACAACAACAATCAACCTTAAATCTACTTAACTAAATATCAAGATTTCATCACTACCACTTCTAAAACTAGGTTTATAACTATATACTAAATGGATCTTAAAAATGAATCTTAAATAAAGTTGGGCCAAAGATTTTTACCTTTCTTGAAAGATTGAGATGTGTTCTTGAGGATGGTGGAGTCTTGGGAGTGCTTGGTATAATTTTTGGAACCTAAAACCACCATTGAAATTAAGAAACCAAAGAGGAGTTACTATTCATACTATTCACTAGTGACTTTCTTGATTTTATTTCACCCATCAAACTTTGATAAAAAGAGATGAAAGAATTTTCTTACCTTAGTTTGATTGTTAGGAAGATTGAGAATTAATGGGGTGATTTTACCATGGCTAGATTTTGAGATTTGAATTCCTCCTTTCTTTCTTGAAAAGCCGAATGGAAACAATGAAGGGGTGGGGGGTTTTTATGCTTGCTTCTCTTGGTTGCTTCTAGGAAATGGGGTGGTGATATCTTTTACTTGATTTTTATTCTTTCTAGTATAGAATCCTAGGTTTATTCCTTGTTGCAAATCTTGGGGACAAATCCAAGTAGCTTGCTAGCTTACAAGCTAAACTACATGTTTTAGCTTCCTTAGCACACTATTTGGCTAGCTTGCTTGATCATCCTATGGTTAGCTCACTATTTGATGAAGTAACCATGGTTACTTTCTTACCATGGTTAGTTAGTGCGTTACGTTTATTTAATGTTTATGCGTTCGCTCGGTAGCTTAAGCGTTTTCGTAATACTTACTCGTAAATGATTCGCTACGTAATTCCTTTCGTATTTATTCCTTATATTTTGAATTATCATACTTGAATATAAATCCGTAGGGTTTTAGTCTTGTAATTATATTGTGATTCCCGTAATCCTTGATGAGTCGTAAATACGATCATTTTTTAAAGTTCATTTTTTCGAAAACTAATAGCGTTTACATACACTCATTTGGTACGTATAATCATAATATCAACTCCGAAACTCATTTTCTCATGCACTACATAGTGTGGGCTCAAAAGTTTTTCCCCGTCTGTTAGGGTTACTATTCATTAAATGTTTTACAAGGTCTCAAAAATCCGAGTTATTACAGTCTTCCCCTCTAACAAGGATTCCGTCCCGGAATCAATTAGAAAATAAGCGGGGATATCTATTCCTCATTGCGTTTTCAAGTTCCCAAGTTGATTCCTTAACATTTTGATTTCTCCATAAGATTCTAACCAGCTTCACAGTCTTTTTTCTCAGCACTTGTTCTTTTTGGTCCATTATCCTTACTGGCTGCTCGATGTAGGTCAGGTCTGGTTGCAAATCTACCTGCTCGTATTCTATTACATGTCGTGCATCTGCATGGTACTTCCTTAACATGGACACGTGGAACACGTTCTGCACTTGTTGCAGATTAGGAGGCAAGGCGAGCTCGTAAGCTAGAGGTCTTATTCTCCTCAAAATTTCAAAGGGTCCTATGAATCTGGGACTCAGCTTCCCTTTCTTTCCAAACCTCATCACTCCTTTCCACGAAGATACCTTCAATAACACAGAATCTCCTACTTCGTATTCCCTATCCTTTATGGTCTGGTCGGCATACTTCTTTTGTCTGTCATGAGCTGCTACCAGTCTTTTCCTGATAAGTCTCACCATTTCCCTGGTCTGTTGGACTAACTCTGGCCCTAATATCTTATGTTCTCCAACTTCATCCCAACATAGGGGAGAGCGACATCTCCTTCCGTAAAGAGCTTCATATGGAAGCATTCCTATGCTAGCGTGATAGCTATTGTTGTAAGCAAATTCGATCAGGGGTAAGTGGTCATCCGAATTTCCTTTGAAATCAATGGCACATACTCGTAGCATATCTTCTAGGGTCTGAATAGTCCTTTCGCTTTGTCCATCAGTCTGGGGGTGGTAAGCGGTACTCATGTTTAGTCTGGTGCCTACGCATTCTTGGAAGCTTCTCAAAAATCGGGAATTAAACCTTGGGTCTCTATCTGACACTATGGCTACAGGAACGCCGTGTCTCACTTCAATTTTCTTCAAGTAGATATCCACCAACTTGTCAACGGTGTACCTTTCGTTGATCGGTAGAAAGTATGCGGACTTGGTCAATCTATCTATGATAACCCATATGGCATCGTGATTGGTCTTTATCCTTGGTAAGCCTGTCACAAAATCCATGGCTATATGCTCCCATTTCCATTCCGGAATTTCCAGGGGCCGTAATAGTCCACTAGGTCGCTGATGTTCAGCCTTCACTCTCTGGCATGTCAAGCACTTGCTGACCACTCTGCCACTTCTCTTTTAATGTTAGGCCACCAATAATATTCCTTAAGGTCACGGTACATCTTCGTACTTCCTGGGTGGATTGAATATCTGGAGTTGTTGCACATTTGGAAACCAAATTCGGGACGCGTACCTCATGATCCCTTTCTCGTCCTTCTGGCATCTCACTTCTTCACCGGTCAATGTTCTCTTTCTTCACTCATCTTCTTTTCCTGACATACTCGTATCTTTTCAGTCAGTTCAGGCACTAGCTTAATCTTAAATAATCCTTCTGTTCCTTTGCCGGTCGTCCTCACGTCAATTTCCATTTTTTCAAATTCTTTAATCAGTTCCTCAGATGCCATTATCATTTTGAGTCTTTCCTTCCTACTAAGGGCGTCAGCCACCACATTGGCTTTACCCGGGTGATACAAAATTTCACAGTCATAGTCTTTTATCAACTCTAACTATCTCCTCTGCCTCATGTTCAGTTCTTTCTGTGTGAAAATATATTTGAGGCTTTTATGGTCTGTGTAGATCTCGCATTTCTCACCATATAGGTAGTGTCTCCAAATTTTTTGGGCAAACACTATGGCTGCTAGTTCTAGATCGTGCGTCGGATATCTGCTCTCATACTCCTTTAATTGTCGAGAGGCATATGCTATAACTTTGCCATGCTGCATTAGTACACATCCTAATCCTTTAAGCGATGCGTCGCTGTATATCACAAACTCTCCTTTTCCATCGGGAAGAGCGAGCACTGATGCTGACACCAACCTCCTTTTCAGCTCTTGAAAACTCTCCTCACATTTCTCCGTCCATACAAACTTTTCTGTTTTCCGGGTAAGTCTAGTCAGTGGACCGGCTATCTTAGCAAAGTCTTGCACGAATCTTCGGTAATATCCTGCTAAACCCACAAAACTCCTAACCTCTGTTGGGGTAGTTGGTCTTTTCCAATTGGATACCGCCTCTATTTTGGCAGGGTCAACTAAAACTCCTTTTCTACTCACCACATGTCCCAAAAACTGAACTTCTCTTAACCAAAATTCGCACTTCGAGAACTTGGCATACAATTTATCATTCCTCAAGATTTCTAAGACTATGCTCAAATGTTCTGCATGCTCTTGCTCTGTCTTTGAGTAGATCAAAATATCATCTATAAAAACTATCACACATATATCCAGGTACTTTTTGAACACTCTGTTCATCAAATCCATAAAGGCTGCGGGTGCATTGGTTAACCCAAACGACATGACTAAGAACTCATAGTGCCCATACCTAGTGCGAAAAGCAGTCTTCGGTATGTCTTTCGGTTTGATTTTCAACTGGTGATATCCTGTTCTCAAATCTATTTTGGAAAAATGTACAGCTCCCTTGAGTTGGTCGAATAGGTCATCAATCCTGGGGAGAGGGTACCTATTCTTAATAGTCAGCTTATTCAGCTCTCGATAGTCTATGCATAATCTCATACTGCCGTTCTTTTTTCTTTACAAACAGTACTGGCGCTCCCCATGGAGACACACTGGGTCTTATCATTCCATTATCTAATAACTCTTGCAGTTAAGAAGCTAGTTCCTTCATCTCAACTGGGGCTAGCCTATATGGGGCCTTGGATACTGGTGCCGTTCTGGTGCTAATTCTATAGCGAACTCTATTTCCCGGTCAGGTGGCAATCCCGGTAAGTTCTCTGGAAATACATCCTCAAATTCGTTTACTATGGGTCTGTCCTATATATTGTGGACTTCCTTTTTGGTATCTACCACATAAGCCAAATATGCCTCGTTTCCTTTCCTTAACAATCTTTTTGCCTGTAACATGGTCAGAAATTTCTGCTTCCGTCGTTGACCTTTAAACACTACTTCTTTTTCATTTTGCAGTCTTATCTTTACCCACTTCCGTTCACAATCTATTTGTGCTCCGTTTTCGGATAACCAATCCATTCCTAAGATTACATCGAATTCTCCTAACGCAAATGGGATTAGGTCAACCTCGAAGACCTTCCCTTCTAATTTCAACTTGCACTTATGGTGTACTTGATTTACAGGAATTATTTCTTTGTTTGCTATTTCCACATGTAATATCTCACATAAGGGTATGGAATTAAGTTTTAACTTTTTAGCAAAATCTTGAGATATAAATGACTTGGTTGCTCCAGAATCAAATAGGACATTTGCATATTCGGAATTTAACAAAAAGGTACCTGCTATCACGTCAATGTTTCGGACAGCATCCTGAACAGTCATGTTGAAGGTCCTAGCAGCTGGGGGTCGGTTGGAGGCAGCTTTGCTCATCCCTGAGGTTGGGGGCTTCAACGCCGGACAATCCTTTCTTATGTGTCCTACCTTCCCACATTGAAAACACGTTACATTGGGTTGGGTGCAGTTGTTGGCAAGGTGTCCGATTTGGTCACACCGGTAACATCTCAGAGGGGCTCTTGTCTGGGTACACACTCCAAGGTATCTCCTCTTACAGGTTTGACACTCTGGTATTGGGGCGCGGGGTTGGCTATGAAATGTGGCCCTAGATTGTCCACCGCCCTGACCAATACTTTCACTCGGGGCCTTTCTGAATCCGGGGCCTCGTGCAGGTTGGGACACCCTCCCCTGACGAACATGCTTGGAAGGCTCCTGTTCCTGGTTCCTATTCCTTGGATTCCCATCTTTCTCTTCCTATTTTACCTTTCCTTCACACTCTGCTCACTGCCAACTTCAACAATCGAGGCTTTCTGCACTAAGGTGGCATAGTCTGTCAGCTCTAACACCGCCACTCAGTTCTGTATCCACTGTTTCAGACCAAGCTGAAACCTTCGCGCTTTCTTCTCTTCGGTATTCACAAACTCAGGCACAAATCTTGACAAGTCAGTAAATTTGGCCTCATATTCTGCTACAGTCATCTTATCCTGTTTCAACTCCAGAAACTTAATCTCCATCCGGGTCTCCATAAACCTAGGGAAATACTTGTCTAAGAACAGTCGGGTAAATCTATCCCATGGAATCACAACATCAGTCTCTATGTTTCGTTTGAACTCCCACCAGTAGTTAGCTTCTCTTTTCAGCATGTAAGAAGCAAAAATGGTCTTGTGTCGTTCCTCAACACCTAGTATCTCGAAGGACTTTTCTATCTCTTTGAGCCAGGTCCGTGCTTCAACGGGGTCGGCCGATCCTAGAAACTCTGGGGGTTTGAGAGATTTGAAGGCCCTAAAGGCAGTAGCTGTAGTCTTTTGGGAAGCACGTGGATGTGGTGGAATAGGCCGTTGGTTCAGATTTTCTCTTAACAGTTCCATAAATTCATTCATGGGGTTCCCTCTCTGATGGGTATCCTCAGCCTCTTCTTCTACATATTTTTCCTCATCGTATTCATTATAGTCTAGATCCTCTTCACTTTCTGCATTTACTACAGGGTCGGGTTCATTCCGTTGTTGGTTAACATATTCAGCAGGCTGTGCCCTGGTTCCTCTTCTACGGGGTGGCATTGTTCTGATAATGAAAATTGGTAACACAGTTGTAATATTTTAGAATTTATTCATATGTAAGCATGTCATTTATTACCTAGCAGGTTTTTATAAAGTGCAATAATATGAACATCATTTTCTTAATAACTGCTTAGATATATATTCATAAGATCTCCCACTTATATCTTGGGGATGAAATAACTAGCCGAGTTCATTCATGCCTGATTACAATACATTACTACTTATCCTGAATACTGGAATGAAAATACATAAGCCGTGTACCCTGAAGGGCAAGGAACGCTATCTACTACTAGCTATCCTATCAAAATTGGTGACAAGTCACCTAGCCTTCTTCAAGGTCTATATCTAGTCACTAGTCCCTCAGTCACTATCACTGCGCGTGAGGTCACACACCCTCCTCATCGCTCCTGCCAACATCAGCTCTGCATCAACCATCGGGATGTATCCTCCAATCGCTGTCATCCTCATCTAAACCCTGGTACGGAGCTCGATCCCATCGATCTCTCTGCAGGCTATGGCTGGGGAAGCAACTCTGAAATCCCCTGGGTATCCTAGTCGGGTGGCTCTCTCAGCTGTCAGTTCCTGGCGTAACTCCACAATGAGAACAAATACCGCAGTAATCTCAGCATTAAGCTGAGCCACCATCCAGTCGTGTACAACTACATGTATGGTCGCCGGGGGTGGTAGAGGTGAATCTGGGTCGCTAGAGGATATGTCATAAGCCTCGTAGATCTATGCACATATCCCCTCCTCCTCATCATCATCAGTATAGGGCATAGGGCTCTGAATCCCTGGGGGTGGGGTAGGAGAGCGAATAGTTGGGTGAGGGTACATCTCTACATTCCTCCAGCCTACGCCATCTCCCTGAGTCATCTCAACGCCATTAGCTATGGGGACAGGAAGGTCAGTCTCCTCCTCTAGGACATCCTTAGTAGGGTCATCGTCTGAATCATCAATGGGTGGGTTCTCTGGCTCAGGAGCAGGATCATGCTCAGGAATCATATAATCATCAACAGGGTCAACCTCCCTCATAGGCTCCACTGGTACCTGACACAATAGGCAAGGTATTACTAACTTAGAGTCGGAATTCTCTTGAGGGTAAAACTGTCAAGACTACCCGTGTAGCCCGACGACGAACTCGACTTGAGTTCTAATTGATTATTTTATTATTCCTATGTCTACGTATTTTATGTCCTATCGTTTCCAAGATTTGATAACCTAAGGCTCTGATACCGTTTCTGTGGCGCCCCAAAATCCGGGGTCAAGAATCTCGGAGACCATGCTATCTAAACTACTACAACCATATAACTTACACCACAATATATAAATACTCACGCTTCACGACCCTACACTTATCACACACACACACACTTACAGGTTATTGTCTTGGAAACGAACCATTCATAAGTAAAGTAATTTCAACCATCAAGTGATAATTATTACAACCCAAAGTGATTAAGTCATACCGGGGAGTGACCTTTAAGGAAGGCTGGTCCGCCGGCCAAATATACGCTTCTTGTTTATTACCTTACATAAGTCATACTTATAAATAAGCCGAACTAAAAACAACTGAAAACTAATCCAGCTTATTCGAACTAACTGTGGTACAACACCAAACAATCTACGGAATAGCTGGCCATTTCCTACCCGTTTCCTGGCTGTGGTTCTCATGGCAGGCATCTTGATTCACTGTTGTGTTGTGTCAATTTAAGAAAATAAGTGTGAGCTATAATGCCCAGCATAATAAAGTACAATATGAAAATGACTGTATGATAACCTACGTAAAACATCATATATGATAATTTTGTTTTATTCGAAAATAGTTTTCCCTTGGTGATCACCTTCTTATGAAAACAGTTCTTTAGGGGATTTTATTATCCCGCGAATACCTTAATAGGAAACCCAGCACCTAGGCTTGGGTTACGGTATTGCATCACAATTCCAATTAGAAGAAATTAGGACACTCGTTGGAGCCACCGTATACGATGATCAGTCGTAATACGATAATAGTAACCTTTTCTACTAGTAGAAGGACGACACCTTCGTATCCCGGTTATCACCCTTGTCGCATTCGGTCTACGTGTCCTATTTTTGGGTATACACATACTTCACAAGTTCCTGAGTACACAGAGTACCTTCGCCTGTGGTACCTTTGGTAGTCCATCTAGCCCACATAGTACCAGAGTCTACCCCTCCCTTGTCCTTTAAAAGAATTCTATCAATCTCGAGAACTCGAACCACATCGAAGTTCCCCAAGCGTTTTGCTTGTTGATAGAAACAACCTATCTCACTAAGATATAAGTGTATATATGTATATACGTACTTCCGAGATTTTCGGAGGAAGTACTAAGGATGTGAGTTGACCGTTGTCAACAGATAATTAAATAAGGGGGAATAGTTTCTCCTTGAAACTATATTCAAAATATTAAATAAGTCGGGATAATATTTACCGACGATCTGAAATTATTCGAATGATGTTCCGAAATCAGGAAGTATATTTTAAATCAGGATCTATGATTTTTAAATCAATAATAAACCCTTTATGAATAATAATTAATTAAATAATAATCGATAAATAAATAAACCTCGAATGAGTTTACTCTCTAAAAGAATATTAAAAATAATATGCCTCAACTAGTTTATGTATACGTAGTTAATAATCTTTAATGTTTAATCAGGTTTGAAATAAATAATCGTTGGAGTATACTACTCCCATAATAAAGGATTAGGTAGATAGTATTTATTATTCGAATCATAAAATATAGTTGAGGTAATATGATCGTTGGGAAATCGTTTTAATAAAAGTTCGAGGTATTTAATGTCTCGTAAGTGGACGTTAAGTCCCTTTAAAATGTACTAAAATAGACTTGTAATCGTCCTATAATATAACCGGAATGAATCTCGGGTTTTCATCTTAAAATCCCGACCGACTCTCGGTCTTATATAATACATCACGCTTAAAGCGTAATTAAATATTTTACGATATATACTTATCGCAACATCGCTACATTATGCGAAAATTCTACAACTACGTATCATGGCAAGTATGGTATTTATGCAATGATAGTAAAACAATCCTTTCACAACACAATAGTAAAATGGAGTTGGGTTCGTAAACTTGTCTGGGTATCTTGAGGTGGAGGATGCTCTATGTTCCGCTCGGAAATCTATAACCATAAACACAATTCGCTTCGTTAGGTCCCGTTCTAATTTACGGCGACTCGTACTCATGTGCTACTTATTATGCACCCTCTCAACTTGTATTACCCTTATTATTCCTTTAAGTCATTATTTACATCATGGTCGCTTTATTTTTCTAAGTATCATAGGTTCATTTTCATTTTCGTCGTCGGCTCCGCTTATGGATTCTACGTCTTCTAATCGCGCGGCCTCGGCTCCAATATTTTTATAAAACTGAAAAATCATAATTTTTACTTGAAATTTTTATTGCAGTTAGGAAACTCAATATGTTACTCTCTGTAAAAATGTCATGATTTATGAACACATTTAAGTCGACCCTTTATATTTTCAAAGTTCGTAATTCGTAGCAGTTTTTGTATCGTAAATCACTTTTAGTAAAACGACCATAACTTTTGATCTGTAAATCGGAATCAAGCGATTCAAGCGCCTAAACGATCCTTATAACATTTTATATCATAAAAAAGGGTTATTTTCCAAGAAACTACAGATTACATCTCCGGGACTTTCTGCAGAAACTTAAAGTTACGATTTGTTGGTTTTAACGGAATTACGTTTATGATCGGGGGTTCGTTTACGGCCTAACTCTTAACACAACCACCAACAATCATCATTTCATTTTCAACACATAAAATCCTCTCAAGAACATCATGTTCTTGAGGCAACAACAATCAACCTTAAATCTACTTAACTAAATATCAAGATTTCATCACTACCACTTCTAAAACTAGGTTTATAACTATATACTAAATGGATCTTGAAAATGAATCTTAAATAAAGCTGGGCCAAAGATTTTTACCTTTCTTGAAAGATTGAGATGTGTTCTTGAGGATAGTGGAGTCTTGGGAGTGCTTGGTATGATTTTTGGAACCTAAAACCACCATTGAAATTAAGAAACCAAAGAGGAGTTACTATTCATACTATTCACTAGTGACTTTCTTGATTTTATTTCACCCATCAAACTTTGATAAAAAGAGATGAAAGAATTTTATTACCTTAGTTTGATTGTTAGGAAGCTTGAGAATTAATGGGATGATTTTACCATGGCTAGATTTTGAGATTTGAATTCTCCCTTCTTTCTTGAAAAGCCGAATGGAAACAATGAAGGGGTGGGGGGTTTTATGCTTGCTTCTCTTGGTTGCTTCTAGGAAATGGGGTGGTGATATCTTTCACTTGATTTTTATTCTTCCTAGTATAGAATCCTAGGTTTATTCCTTGTTGCAAATCTTGGGGACAAATCCAAGTAGCTTGCTAGCTTACAAGCTAAACTACATGTGTTAGCTTCCTTAGCACACTATTTGGCTAGCTTGCTTGATCATCCTATGGTTAGCTCACTATTTGATGAAGTAACCATGGTTACTTTCTTACCATGGTTAGTTAGTGCGTTACATTTATTTAATCATTTACGCGTTCGCTCGGTCCCTTAAGCGTTTTCGTAATACTTACTCGTAAATGATTCGTGACGTAATTCCTTTCGTATTTATTCCTTATATTTTGAACTATCATACTTGAATATAAATCCTTGGGGTTTTAATCTTGTAATTATATTGTGATTCCCGTAATCCTTGATGAGTCGTAAATACGGTCGTTTTTCAAAATGAACTGATGAGCATCTTTAAACAAGGTTGGCCAAAAGAAACCTGCTTGAAGAATACGAGCTGCTATCTTTTCTCCACCATAATGTCCTCCATAAGCCATTGAGTGGAAATCTCGCAAGATCCCCCCGTTTTGCTGTAAGGAATACATCTCCTAATGATTTGGTCAGCTCCTTATCGAAACAGAAACAGCTCATCCCATATATAGCACTTCACTTCATGTAGAAACTTCTTCCTTTGAGCATATGATAAGTCGGGAGGCATGAAATTACTCACAAGGTAGTTCACAATGTCAGCAAACCACGGTTCTTCCTCTTGCACTCCAAATAACTGCTCATCGGAAAAGGCTCATTTTTCAATGTCTTGTCCAGTGAAGTAGCATTAGGGTTTTCTAATCGAGATAGATGATCAATGACTTGATTTTCAGTCCCTTTTCTGTCCTTGATCTCTAATTCAAATTCTTGAAGCAAAAGAACCCATATAATCAATTTAGGCTTCGAGTCCTTCTTTGAGACGAGATAACGAATTACAGCGTGATCAATGAAAACTGTCACTTTAGTCCCAAGTAGATAATATCGAAATTTCTCAAAAACATAGACAATAGCCAAAAGTTCTTTCTCCGTAGTAGTATAATTCAGTTGAGCACCATTCAAGGTCTTACTAGCGTAGTAGACCACATGAAATATTTTGTTCTTTCTCTGCCCAAGAACTGCTCTAACTGCATAGTCACTTGCATCGCACATCATCTCAAAAGGTTCATTCCAGTCAGGTACAGTTATGATAAGTGCCGTGATTAAACTCTTCTTCAATGTCTCAAAAGCGGCAAGACACTCGTCATCGAACTTGAAATAGACATCTTTCTCTAGCAAACTGCACAATGGCTTCGAAATCTTAGAGAAGTCCTTGATGAAACGCCTATAGAAACCCGCATGACCAAGAAAACTTCGAATTATCTTAACATAATTAGGTGGAGGAAGATTTTAAATGACCCCCACCTTGGCTTTGTCCACCTCAAGACCTTTACTAGATACCTTGTGCCCAAAAATAATGCCCTGTCGCACCATAAAGTGATATTTCTCCCAATTAAGAACCAAGTTAGTCTCAACACACCTCTAGAGAACATGTCCAAGATTCTGCAAGCATTCATCAAAAGAATCGCCAAATACAGAGAAGTCGTCCATGAACACCTCCACATTATGGCCAATAATATCAGAAAAGATGGCCATCATACATCTCTGAAATGTGGCTGGTGCACCACGCAGACCAAAAGAAACCCGTCTGGAGGAGAAAGTACCATATCGACAAGTGAAGGTAGTTTTCTCCTGATCTTCTGGAGCAATACAAATCTGATTATAATCCGAATAGCCATCCAGAAGATAGTAGTACTCGTGACCAGCCGGCCTGTCGAGCATCTGGTCAATGAAAGGCAGAGGGAAGTGATCCTTCCTAGTGGCCTTGTTCAGCTTCCTGTAGTCCATACAAACTCTCCATCCCGTGACTATTCGAGTAAGAATAAGCTCATTCTTCTCATTAGCAACAACTGTGATACCTCCCTTCTTTGGTACACACATATAATACTTAATCGCAACCCCCCATTCACGCGCCACCATACCCGCCGGGAAAGCAAGGCAGGCGACGACGGAACACAGGGGCAGCGGCCGGAAAAACGTGGCGGAAACGGGGAAAACTTACCAAGACAGGGAAACGAAGGTGGGGGAGGTGAAGGGAGAGAAAAAGGTGAGAAAAAGGGAGGTCGAGAGAGATGGATTTGGGAGAGAGAGACTATGAATGAGAGAGAGACAAGAAATTAGACGGGAGAGAAAGGTTAATTGGGAATAGATATGCACAAACATAATTATCTGTTTCATTTTGTGTTTATTAAAATCTGTAAATCTAGAATTTAACACCACACTTGTTAATAAAATAAAATTTTCGTGATTTTTGAAGCATTCTGGAATTAAATACTGATTTTACAATTAAATGCAATCAGAAAATCATTTAAAGATAAATAGTTGATAAAATATTGATTTTTGAATTTTATAAACTATTAAAAATAAACATTGAAATTATAAAAGCATAAAAATAATTTTTGAAACAATTTTAATATTTATGAGAATAAATATTCAATAAAATCATTTTAAAAGCAAAACAATTCGTACAATTCAATAATTAATTATACAATTAATCTTTGTACCCAACAAATCACACACAATTAATAATAAAGCAAAGCAGAGCTGACAGACTCATCGCATATTTTATTTACTTAATAATTCCATAATCACATTTACATATTGGATCTGAAAATAGGATACTTAGCCGCTAAGTAACCATATAACGATACGATTTTAACACCAGACTTGGGTAATTATCAAAACAGAGCTTCCTATAAAATACTTTATACAAAAATAAGGTAATAATGTCTTGCCTTTTAAGTATATGGATTTTTATCAATATATAATATGATTTGCGTATCGAAAATTTCACACCGGGACTCGTACAGGTCCAACTGTACCCCCGATCGAAAAAGTCAAAACACGAAAAGTGTTCAGAATTATCAGATTAGGTTAGGAAGGAGTTTTCAGAAGAGTTTCGGGTTGTAAAAACGCAAAAATGGTTGAAGTGGGATGATTTCTGATTAAAAAGTAACTTTGTAAAATAATCGTTATTGATTCTATAAATCCTTATAAAATTATATGATAATCCAAAAATTACCAGAAAAATACCAAAATTATCTAGATTTAATTCTGGATAATTGGAAATTAAAATACCTCAATTTTTATCAGAAATAAACATCCAAATATTATTATCCATCATCAAATAATTCACTAAAAATTCACATAAAATTACATAATAATTATTTATTGATAAAAATAATTACATAATATTTCCCAGACGTTACACATACACGCTCGCTAGAGTACCTGAAATAAGACAACTTTAACGACCACTAATGAAAAACACATAAACTAAAAATTAACACCGAGTCCCCGGCAGCGGCGCCAAAAACTTGTTAGTCACTAAACACGCGCTAAATACACGCAAGTATACGCGTTCACAAGTAGTATAAGGTATAAATCAGACAAAGACTGGTTTAGGTTAACTTTGTAATTTATGCACTTATGCAACAATGATATGACTGTTATTCAATGCTAAGACGAATAACAAATTGAGATTGTTTTATAACTAAGAATTAAACTAACAATTATAACTAAAAGAATAAGAATGGTTGAATTAATATATGACAAACATGGGATTCTAACTTCATTAAATACTTCATTCAATAGCCTTTTCGTTCTTGACCTTAGCATGTAATGGTGATGACACTAATCAGATAACACGAAACTGATAAACGCCAACTTTCATTGCACGAATACCCTACTACCAAGCATCCACAAAAGAGATAGAAGTTGAATATACACCAATTATATTGAGACCCTATATGTCTGTAGAATTTGACAACATAACGATTTAACGAACAAGTTATCTATCATGATTACATAGGGCAAGTAAGATGGTTAAAATTACCTACGAATCATGAATAACAATAACACATGAACCTATGCTAGCATGGCAAGTGCTAAACCCTTAAATTCACTTTGGCTTCATTAAGAATTAACAAGCTATCTTATAAGTTCGTGACGCTCATAAGACGAATACACACAGCCAATATTAGGTTATCATACAATCACCGCACACTAAGGCCTCAAAACAAATTAACTAAAGAAATCCATAATTAAATCTGCTAGAACCCCACGATAACGATTAGCCCATAATCGGATTCATCATCAACGCGGGTTCCGATGAAAGCATGGTATAATAAACGTAGTCTTTATAAAAAAATAATATACAAAGTATAACACAAGAGTATAGGTACAAGAATAAGAAAACTACATCCAACGTTACAACTTAAACAAAGAATCATAAAGTAAAACTAGGTCTTCTTTGCCTTGGTTGAATTATGCTAAAATGGTCTTCTTTACTCCTTCTCCTTGTGCTCTGATGTGTCTCTTCTGAAAAACGAGCTTAATTATGTATATATAGCAGCCCCATGCAGAGTAAAAGTCTTCTGGATCAAAATCAAAGTAGAAATAGGATTATTTGAATTCGACCTGGCGCGGGCGCGCACTTGACCAGCGTGGGCGCGCTGAGTTTCTGGATTTTGGGCGCGGGTGATAAGTGGCATTTTATACCACTTAAAACGTCTTATAATGGCTTGAATTGATGTCCTAAAATCAAGTATTTTGTGTATTTGATGCGTTTTTCTAGTGTCTTTGCATTTCAGGGTATAACTTGCGAATTTAGGGAGATTTCATCATAATAAGCCTAGGGAAGTACTTGGAATCAGTTGCGGGAAGTTGTGCGAAGAAATCAGCAAAATCAGGAGCAAAAAGTTGATTTTTCCAGAAGCTGTCCAGGTGCCCTCCTGGGATGTGGGGCGACCGCCTGGATGTGCAGGCGCCCGCTTGGGACCTGGGGCGGCCGCCTGGGGTCGAGAAAATTAATTCTGGATTTTTAATTCGTATTCTACTGGGCTTCTAACGGCGCTGTTTCTTGTGGACTCTTATATAAACCTACTTGAGAGACGTTTTATAATAACAAGCAACAAGGATCAAGTATCAATCAAGCAAGGAGCAAGGAGATAAGATTAAGAAGACCGTTTTAGCACACCACAATGAAGAAGAGGAAGCATACGTTATCTTGTGATTCTTTTATTCGTTGTAACAATGGATGCTAGTTTTCTTTACTTTGAACCTTAATACTCTTGTGACGTACTCTGGTTTTAATAAGTATTTTATTAGTTTATATTATCGTGTTATTATCATGTTTTCATATGAACCCATGGTAACGATGAGTTCTATCATGGGCTAATCATGATCATGGGGTCGTATGGGATTTACTATGGATTTCTTTAATTAATTGTTTAATACTTTGGTATGTGATGGTTGCATGATATCTAGTATAGGTTGTGCTTATTCGTCTTATGTGCATCGCGAACATATAAGATAGCCTGTTAATCTCTTGTGAAGCGACAGTGAATCTTGAGATTTAGAACTTGCCATGCTAGCATAGGTTCATGTATTGTATGCATGATTAGTGGGTAACTCTAACCGTTTTACTTTCCCTGTGTAATCATAATGAATAACTTGCGTTTAAATCGTTATGTTGTTAAATTCTGTAGACATATAGGGTCTCAACATAATTGATGCCTATTCAACTTCTATCTTAACAGTGGATGCTTGGTAGAATGGTATTTTTGCACCGAAAGTTGGATTTTATCAGTTTCGTGTTGTTCGATTAATATCATCACCGTTACATGCTAAAGGTAATAACAATGACTATTGAAGGAAGTAGTAATGAAGTTATGATCTCATGTTTGTCTAATATTGTTAATTCAAGTGTTATTTAAGTGTTCAATTCTCGTAGTTAATCGTAGTTAATAATTAGTTAATCAACCTTAAGTGTTATTGTCTTGACATTGAGAAGTAATCATACATTGGTGAGTAAGTGTTAATTAAATATAATTAGTCTGAGTCTCTGTGGGAACGAACTAGAAATTATTCTATATTACTTGTGAACATGTATACTTGCGTTAATTATAAGCGCATGCTTGGGTTAATTACCGTTACATGCTTGGCCCAAACAAGATTAACCTTGAATACTTCGTACGCTTGCGTTAATTATAAACGCCACGAGTTGTTTTTCATGTATACTTGGGCCAAGCATTCAAGGTTAATGGTCAGAGATTGAAGCACTATTATAGGGACACGGAAAACCGAGAAGTGGTTAGTGCCTTTTTATTGTCAACTTGATCGCACTACTCTACGTCAAGCTAATGACGTAAAAGAAGCGCTTCTTGGGAGGCAACGCAAGATTTGAGACTATAGGAACCTTTAGAAGTTAGCACTCTATCCAAAAAACCCAAAAAAATCAAAAAAGAAAAAGGCAGAAATTTTTTTTCCAGGAACCTACCGGGCGCCCGCCTGCTAGTTCCAGGTGGCCGCTTGGGAACTGAGGCGCCCGCCTGCTGATTCCAGGCGACCGCCTGGAGCCCGACTGTTTGAATTTTTTTTCAGCCTTATAAAAAAAATAGAAAAAAACACAAAAATAAAATACCACAGCCATAACCCCATTAACCCACAAATTTTCTCCTATAAACAAGCCACAAACCCCACTCCTAATCAATTTCTAAACCTAAATCCTACCCTATATATACACACAACCTCTCCATATACACTCCCATACACTTTCAACTTACAAACCCTTTCCTACACACAAAACACAACTCTCAAATACTTATTCTCAGTTTCAATGGCCCCAAAGAGATCTCGAACTGTCGATAGCAGCAACACCATTCCTATTGCTGATTCTTCGAGGGGTACTACTGCGAGGCCCCGATTGGTGGATAGGGCTGCTGAGGAGGAGTATGCTAGGATTCTGACTAAGCCGATTCTGAAGGAGAGGGGATTTTTGCCATCAGGGAGGGATGGTGAGTTATTGCCGATGATTGTAGAGAAGGGTTGGATTACTTTTTGTGAGTCACCCGAGGCGGTCCCGATGAGTGTTGTTCGTGAGTTCTATGCGAACAAAAAGGCCAAAAAGAATGGGTATTCTTTTGTTAGGGGGCTTACAGTTGATTATCAGCCCGAGGCGATTCGCCGTGTTATTGGGTAGCGACAAAGGAAGCCCCAGGAGGAGAATTAGAATGAGAAGATCCCCGAGGATTTTGACTCGGATTTGATTATTGATACTCTCTGTCAGCCGGGCACGGTGTAGAAGTTTAAGACGGGATCTAACGAGTATCATTCTTTTCCGGCTGTTGCGATGAACAGGTATGCCCGTACATGGAATGCATTTATTTGTGCTAATATTTTGCCTTCTTCACATGCACATGAGGTTACGGTTGAGAGAGCCAGATTGTTGTGGGGGATTTTGAATGAGGAGTATTATGTGGACCTTGGTGAGTTCATCTACCAAGGGATTTTGAAGTTTTTGAGGGGGAGGACGCATAACAACATCCCTTATGCCTCTATTGTCACGAAGCTGTGCAAGGCAATTTGACTCCACTGGCCTTCTTATGAGTAGCTACAGATGCCTGCCGCTCCTATTGATTCATCGATACTGAATTCAATGCAGGAGTGGACGGGTGGAGAGCCCGAGGAGCATGGTTTGGGATATCGTCTTCCAGGAGGACGTCCAGCAGCTGGTGCTACGATGGCTAGGCCCAATCAGGCTCATGGAGTGGCAGGTTCTTCTAGAGCCCAGGGAGGTGATGGTTCATGTATAGCTGATGTCCAGTATAGGAGGCTATACAGAAGGATGGATGCGATGTACGAGTCGTAGAGTAGGTTTGCACAGGAGCTCACCCTAGCACTTGGGACTGCTTTCAGAGGCCTTGGAGCTGGCATCTAGTGGCCCATTTTTGGTGAGGACTCTGCTTATCCGCCTCCTGACACTCCACCCTCTGAGGGTGATGATGATGATTTTTATGAGTAGGTATGTCCTGTGTTCCTTTCTATTAACTTCACCGGGGACAATGAAGATTTTAAGTTTAGGGGTGGTAGTTAAGGAACATATTTGTATGTATGTCATGTAGTTGCATATTCATGATAGTTTAGTTCATATAGTTGCATATTTTTGCCATATAGTTTTTTATAGCTTTATTTATCATGTCATTTAGCCCATGCATAGCTTTACCAATTGATATGTGATATTGATGCGAGTGTAGTGATAGCGGTAGAGGGATGTTGAATCATGTTAGGTTGACATGCATGCTAGAAACTCTTATAATTTCACTAAGTCTTAGAGTATGCTTAAGGACTAGATTATTGTCATGGTTTGATGGTTTTTGAAGTTATTTTATTGATTATGCTTAGAATGTATGATAGGATCTTAATGATATACGACATGAAAAGAGAAAATTGGAGTAAAAAATTGGAATTCATTGCTAGTCATGGCTAGGCGTCAAATGGCTAGTAGCCAGCTCGTATTGTATGCGAGTAGTCTAGGGGTGAGCAAGATGGAGCAAGTATCAATCAAGCAAGGAGCAAGGAGAGAAGATTAAGAAGACCGTTTTAGTACACCGCAACGAAGAAGAGGAAACATACGTTATCTTATGATTCTTTTATTCGTTGTAACAGTAAATGCTAGTTTTCTTTACTTTAAACCTTAATACTCTTGTGACGTATTCTGGTTTTAATAAGTATTTTATTAGTTTATATTATCATTTTATTATCATATTTTCATATGAACCCATAGTGACGATGAGTTCTATCATGGGCTAATCGTGATCATGGGGTCGTAGTGGATTTACTATGGATTTCTTTAGTTAATTATTTAATACTTTGGTATGTGATGGTTGCATGATATCTAGTATAGGTTGTGCTTATTCGTCTTATATGCATCGCAAACATATAAGATAGCCTGTTAATCTCTTGTGAAGCGACAGTAAATCTTGAGATTTAGAACTTGCCATGCTAGCATAGGTTCATGTATTGTATGCATGATTAGTGGGTAACTCTAACCGTTTTACTTGCCCTGTGTAATCATAATGAATAACTTGCGCTTACATCGTTATGTTGTCAAATTCTATAGACATATAGGGACTCAACATAATTGATGCCTATTCAACTTCTATCTTAACAGTGGATGCTTGGTAGAATGGTATTTGTGCAACGAAAGTTGGATTTTATCAGTTTCGTGTTGTTCAATTAATATCATTACCGTTACATGCTAAGGGTAATAACAATGACTATTGAAGGAAGTAGTAATGAAGTTATGATCTCATGTGTATTTAATATTATTAATTCAAGTGTTATTTAAGTGTTCAATTCTCGTAATTAATCATAGTTAATAATTAGTTAATCAACCTTAAGTGTTATTGTCTTGACATTGAAAAGTAATCATACATTGGTGAGTAAGTGTTAATTAAATATAGTTAGTCTGAGTCTTTGTGGGAACGAACTATAAATTATTCTATATTACTTGCGAACGCGTATACATGCGTGAATTATTAGCGCATGCTTTGTGCCTTTGTGTTGCTTTACCAATTGATATGTGATATTAATGCGAGTGTAGTGATAGCGGTAGAGGGATGTTGAATCTTGTTAGGTTGACATGCATGCTAGAAACTCTTGTAATTTCACTAAGTCTTAGAGTATGCTTAAGGACTAGATTGTTGTCATGGTTTGATGGTTTTTGAGGTTAATTTATTGATTATGCTTAGAATGTATGATAGGCTCTTAATGATATAAGGCATGAAAAGAGAAAATTGGAGTAAAAAATTGGAATTCATTGCTAGTCATGGCTAAGCGTCAAATGGCTAGTAGCCAGCTCGTATTGTATGCGAGTATTCTAGGGGTGAGCAAGATGGAGAGAAACGCACTTGCTCAGAAATTGAAAAAAAAATGGAAAAAAAGAAAAAATGGAAAAAAAGAGAAAAAAATATGGTTTAATGCATAATTGATCACGAGTGAGCTCTTTGGTATTCGAGTTGTTAAGTTCTTAGGGGAGTTTGTGCGTAGTGACCTAAGGCTTATATAGTCCGGGATCCGCTAACCTAACGCTCGCTAAATGGATGCCATTGCATAAGTCTTTTGTGGACCTCACTCATTGCACGATCAAATAAGCATTTGTTTATTGTGTTAAATGAAAGCATGATTCCGTAATAAGCTCCAATGATTTTGAAGTGTTATAAGTCATTTTGTGTCTAGAATTTATTCTTCGTATAATCTTGTGATTGCCTTGAGAGTAATTGAGTTACGATAATTGATCTAGTTTCGAAGGATATCTGTTAAGCATTCGCACACACCACGTTTCTAGTTGTATGTTAGCTTGCATGATTTGATTGATCTTTAGTCGTCTAATTGCATTTGTTGAGATGTAATGTGTTGGTAGGTTTAGTCATTGCGATGGGGATCGCTGCATTTCATATAGTTTGCATTCATGCATGTTTTATTTTGTTTTTGAGTCTGTGACGCTTGAAGACAAGCATCGATTTAAGTTTGGGGGTGTGATAAGTGGCATTTTATACCACTTAGAACGTCTTATAATGGCTTGAATTGATGTCTTGAAATCAAGTATTTTATGTATTTGATGCGTTTTTCTAGTATATTTGCATTTCAGGGTATAACTTGCAAATTTAGGGATATTTCATCATAATAAGCCTAGGGAAGTACTTGGAATCAGTTGCGGGGAGTTGTGCGAAGAAATCAGCAAAATCATGAGCAAAAAGTTGATTTTTCCAGAATCTGTCCAGGCACCCGCCTGGGATGTGGGGCGACCGCCTGGAGGTGCAGGCGCCCGCTTGGGACCTGGGGCGGCCGCCTGGGGTCGATAAAATTAATTCTGGATTTTTATTTCGTATTCTACTGGGCTTCTAACGGCGCTGTTTCTTGTGGACTCTTATATGAACCTACTTGAAAGACGTTTCACAATAACTAGAAACAAGGATCAAGTATCAATCAAGCAAGGAGCAAGGAGAGAAGATTAAAAAGACCGTTTTAGCACACCGCAATGAAGAAGAGGAAGCATACGTTATCTTGTGATTCTTTTATTCGTTGTAACAGTGGATGCTAATTTTCTTTACTTTGAACCTTAACACTCTTGTGACGTACTCTGGTTTTAATAAGTATTTTATTAGTTTATATTTTCGTGTTATTATCATGTTTTCATATGAATCCATGGTGACGATGAAATCTATCATCGGCTAATCGTGATCATGGGGTCGTAGCGGATTTACTATGGATTTCTTTAGTTAATTGTTTAATACTTTGGTATGTGATGGTTGTATGATATCTAGTATAGGTTGTTCTTATTCGTCTTATGTGCGTCACGAACATAGAAGATAGCTTGTTAATCTCTTACGAAGCGACAGTGAATCTTGAGATTTAGAACTTGCCATGCTAGCATAGGTTCATGTATTGTATGCATGATTAGTGGGTAACTCTAACCGTTTTACTTGCCCTGTGTAATCATAATAAATAACTTGTGCTTAAATCGTTATGTTGTCAAATTTTGTAGACATATAGGGTCTCAACATAATTGATGCCTATTCAACTTCTATCTAAACAGTGGATGCTTGGTAGAATGGTATTTGTGCAACGAAAGTTGGCTTTTATCAGTTTCGTGTTGTTCGATTAATATCATCACCGTTACATGCTAAAGGTAATAACAATGACTATTGAAGGAAGTAGTAATGAAGTTATGATCTCATGTGTGTTTAATATTGTTAATTCAAATGTTATTTAGGTGTTCAATTCTCGTAGTTAATCGTAGTTAATAATTAGTTAATCAACCTTAAGTGTTATTGTCTTGACATTGAGAAGTAATCATACATTGGTGAGTAAGTGTTAATTAAATATAATTAGTCTTAGTCTCTGTGGGAACGAACTAGAAATTATTCTATATTACTTGCGAACGCGTATACTTGCGTGAATTATTAGCGCATGCTTTGTGCCTAACAGCGGGCGCGCTAACCTCCTGCATAAACTTCTGACTTCTTCTATTTCCTTGCCGAATTGAGCCAGTTTTCCAAGAGCTTTTATTGCAACACCTTCCTAACACCAAATTAGCATCAAAATAATGCTAATTCACCTGATTACCTTGATAATGCCTGAAAATGCAAACATACTAGAAAACACATTGAAATACCAACAACTTGAGTACATTTACACCAATTCAAAACTTTACGGAGCGTAATAAAATGTCATAAATGCTACTCAATATGGGCCCCACCATGTGGGTCCCACTAGTGGGGCCCATTTTTTGTCATTCAGTATACCTATTGTAACACTAAATCTGTGTTGCTATACTCTGAAAATCCTGTTGTAATTGATATCTATAGCAACATATTTTGCTGTGTTACCGTAGATTGACACTGATGTAAAGTTAGAATATTAACGAGAACCTGTGCATCGCACGAGATTTAAGCTAGTATAACTAACAAAATAAACAATCTAAGGTGACCCTCACAAAAAAAAATCTTAGATAGAAGAAATCCTTACGCGGGACGTAGGAAGATTATTGAAAAAAATGAAGGAAAAAAATGAGATTTGGAGTTTTTCACAAGTGAAAACCGTTGAAAGCCTCGGCGGCTTAGCAAAGAATCATCAATACTATTATATTAAAAACGAAATATTGAAAATTTGGTTATTGGTCCGAGGTCACGTTTATTTTAGTAACTCTAAATCGGTATTTATATTTAACACAAAACACTTTTCTTAATAGAAAGTCCAACTCATTAATTATTACTCCATCCGTCACAAAATACAAGCCATTTTGACTTTTTACGCGTATTCTAAGGTGAATAAAAAGGATAGCTCCACATATTATTTTTTCTAAAATTTGTTTTCTTGAATTAAAATTTAATATTAAAGACAAAATATTGAAAGTTTGGTTGTTGGTCCTTGGTCACGTTTATTTTGGTAACTCTAAATCAGTAATTATATTTAACATAAAACACTCTTCTTAATAGACTAATATCGCAATATAATTATATAAATACATCTATCTATACTCTCTATCTATCTATATGTCTATACTTATCTATACTATTATATTAAAGACGAAACATTAAAAGTTTGGTTGTTGGTCCTTGGTCACTCAATCTAGAATCGTCAGATCAAATTAATGAGAACTGTTAGATATAATTTTAAAAAATATTATTTAAGTGATATAAGATCGAATCCTACAAGCAACATATTATTAAAATTATACTTTATACTATATAATGATAAAAATGATCGGAGTTATATACTAGTCTATTACTATTATATAAAAGACGAAATATTAAAAGTTTTGGTACAGTACCTATTTTTTTGCACATGCTGAATTAACTGAATTACCCTTGTTTTACTTAAAAGTTTTATTAGCCTTAGTAATTGAATTACAATAGAAAAAAAAATAAAAATCGTTTTCAACTATAACACATTACCTTTTTTATTTTTCTTAATTAAAACAACTTCTCTTAATATCACGGATAAGTTTATTTAATAAAATAGAATAATAATATTATAACCACTAATAACTAATAAATTAAATTTTACAACTACTTAATAATTTATTTTATTTAATTATTATTTTACTTAAAGACTTTGTTAAGCTTCTTAGACTTTAGCAATCCATAAATTCTTAACTGCTTTACAAGAACAACTTAGCATCTTATCCTTATTCCTTGACAACAACAATCTCATCTCATCGTTTAAGACAATGCAAAAACCCTATATTCTTAAAACAATGCAAAAGTCAAAATATAAAAGATGAAACATTAAAAGTTTTGGTACGGTACCTGTTTTTTGGTACACGCTGAATTTACTTACTTATCCTTATTTTACTTAAAAGTTTTATTAGCCTTAGTAATCGAATTATAATAGAAAAGGAAACAAAAATCGTTTTCAACTATAACACGTTATCTTTTTTATTTCTCTCATTAAAATAACTTCTCTAAATATCACAGGCAAGTTTATTTAATAAAATAAAATTAAAAAATTTATAACCACAAATAAATAATAAATTACCTTTTTCAGCTACTTAATTGTTTATTTTATTTAACTATTATTTTACTTAAATATTTTGTTAAACTCCTTGACTTTAGCAATCCATAAATTCTTAACTGCTTTACAAGAACAACTTAACATCATCATCCTTATTTCTTGACAACAATAACAATCCCATCTCATCATTTAAGACAATGCAAAAACCCTATATTCTTAAAATAATGCAAAAGTCAAAATCATATGCACCTCTAGCTAGTAGTTGTCGCATATATATTTTGTATGGTTCCATAGTGAAAAATATATTTTTTATAGTAAATTTTCCTATTAATATAAAGGCAAATAAACATTGTAATATTAGGGACATATCATGTAATTATTTTTGGAGATAAATGAATACTATGTGAATATTATATGAACTTTTGGTACATTACGTGTCAATTGATATCTGTGTTGGTTGTTTGTGTATGATAAAATTCGTGAATTTTAATTTTTATATATCCAGAATGAGGTAAAGATTATTTTAATATTTTTCTAATATTTAATGTCATTATATGATTTTATAATTTATTTATATATTTAATTAATAATTTTTTGATTTAATTATTAATTATTTTTAACGACTAGGATTTTCGCAATATATGTATTTGAATAAAATATAATTTTGAGAAATAATTGTGGACTATGTGAATTTATGTGACTATAAAATATTAAGTTATAAAATTTTATGGTTAATGTGAAATTCCGTGAAAGAGTATTAAGGAACGGGCAAAGCCTCGTTCCAGTTTGATGAGTCAACTAAGGGTTTAAGCTATGTTTTGTCGGGCCGTCACTTAAAAAGGGACCCGCAGTGCAAAAGAAGGATTTAATGAAAAGGGGTTAAGAATAATAATATTTGTGGATTATATTAAGATATTATAGATATTGAGTCCTCTGTGTGTTTCTGTGGTTTGGATTCATAATTGAGAAAGTTATATCATTATATGAATTAGCGTGTATTTTTTACTCACGTGGTCAGCTTTCAAAAAGGGGAATAATATGTTTAAGTGTACCAATGTGGAATATAGTTAATGTTATTATGTGAATGTATATTATTCTAAAAGTTACGAGTATGAATCTGTGATTCACGAGTTTTAAAATATTTTTCAAAGGATTTATTTGATTAAAATAAGGATTATATGATCCTTATATATTTTTATAAAATTATTAAAATATGATCAAGGAGCGAAATTTATTTTATTATCTCAAGAATAATCCCAGATACTTTTTAAAATGAGAGTTGAATTTATTTTGATGTCTTGATATTTTAAAATGATTTTTCAAAGTCTATTTCTATTATTAAGGGATTTCTTTGTAAAATCCATAAAAATTAATCCATTCGCTCAAAAATTATTCTGAAAATATGGGGAGAGAACTAATCTTATGTTCTTTGATTAAAAATTTTAATTGTGGCACCTTTTGTTGTAAAAGTAATGTTATATTATTATTCAAAGCAAAAATATAAAATATTTGCATAAAAGAAAAATCAGAATTTGTTTTTTTGTGCAAGGACAAAAATGCCCCTGCCATATATATAAAAACACTCACCCATTCCTTTCTTTATTTTGTTACTCCCAATTGTCTCTCATTCTCTCTCTCTTTTGAGCTCTCTCTCGGTAACTTCTCTCTTCGATATCTCTCTCATTTCTCTTCCATTTTCAATTCTAACCCCATATTCATGATGGGTTTTACTTCCTCTACGTATGTATATGAATGCATGTCGGTATCCTTGAGTTTTTGGAAAACCCAAATCCGGGTTTAGTTCGGTTTATGATGAATTAGTTTGGGATTGTGATTCTTGTGATGATTTCTGTGATTACATGCTTATTTGAGGATTAAAAACTTGATTATGGGGGAGTTCGGTTGGAAACCCCAAAATGGGAAACCACCGTACTTTGCCACCATCGGCGGTGCACTACCGGTGAGCCAACAGGGACAATGATATTCTTGAGTCCGAGTTTTATACAAATTTTATGTGCATGTCGAAGTGTTTGTGTAATTTGGATTTTATGAATTCGGGTTTATGAGTTTTGGTTTGAGTTATGTGATGAATTTGATTTATAAAGTTTCATTTATTAGTTTTTGATTCGAATTGGGATTGGTTTGATTATGATGAAAATCGATTTATAAGTTATGATTAGGTGATTGGGTGTTATAATTGTTGATGCATGTAGATGTTATTTGTGAATTTAGAATTTAAAAGTTATTATTGATTTATTCGGCTTTAAATTGAATTTAGGGATAATTTGGTTCAAATGATTCGATTAAACTTGGTTACATGAGAGGTATTCAGGCTAGAAAAGGAAAAGAAGTCCTAGGTGGCAGTAGTTCAGGTTCCGTAAAATAGGAAAGCTTTTTATGGCAAGTAACTCTGCCTTCAATTATGAATTTATTATAAAGAGATTATTGTTAATGCCATGCATTAATAGAGTAAAACTTGTTATTGATCCTTGTGATAACCCTGTTATTGGTTCTTGTGATAAACTCGTTATCGATCCTTGTGATAAGCCTTAGTAGTAACCTCTTGCTCCGAGTACCTGTACCCCATCCTTGTATTTTGATAACTTATGATCCTTAGACACTGAAAGAGTCATAATGAACCTTTCATACATAAAATCTAGTTAACCTAGATTCCTTTGATAATCCCTTGTGCCTTGTTTATGTATCGTTCTTTGGAACTATCCTGATCACAACCTTGGTATACCCTGTTTAATATTTGATCAATATCCTTAACTTACGATCCCCGTTTACTTTCGATTTGTTCACTTTCCTTGAATTCTTGAAATGAACTTAAGAATGACTTTTGACTTGATTGAGTCCAAATGATTTCATATATTTGGTAATGTTAAAATGAACTTAGTCAAATCTTCTATAATTTCAACATAAAGGTTTTCCAAATGAGTTCCTGATGGATTTGATAGAGACGTAAACTGTTAGATGAGTACAAGTAAAGTGGAAATCGTCGGTGATAAGGCAAGTACTTCTAAACCTTTCTTCAAGATATATTGCAACTATTTTTGAACTGTCTCATAACATGTCGCTATTATTCAAAATAACTCCTATTTAATATTGCAAGCACTTTAAACTATTCAACCTTGAACCCTGATTCTTGTTGATCTTGAGCCATAAGCCTTTTTCTTCATAAACCATTGATTGATGAATCCTCAGATACGAGCAAAACATATACGATACTACTCCACAAATACATATCTACCACATACTGATTTCTGATATTGAATTGCTTGACATACCAACCCTTATTCCTTGTTTAACAGAAGACCAATCTGTGGAACCCTTGAACCCTTGGTATTCTACTTTCTGATTCTTTCCTTGATTGAAAGCCAATATTTTTGAATCCCACGTTATACCTTCAGGGTGTTGTAAATCACCCTATGCTTCAAGATAAATGTTGTTTATGATTCAGCTCATTGAATTACATTGTTTATCATATTGCTCTGCTGGAATTGGATTGTTTTTAAATATTGACCAGGTTCGTGGTCGGACCAGATTCATGGTCATAATAGGCCAATGTGTGCCTTGGATCCAGTATATAGAGCAAAGCTGGGAGCCTTGCTTGGGGTTAGTGCGTGACTGATCAGCAGCCTAACCTTAGTTTTTAAAATGAAAAGTGAATATCCAATTCTAATCATTGCTTATTCAGAAATTTGATTCTTATAAATCATTTTAATTGGTTATTGTTTTGTTTAATTTCAGCTATTGCTATTATGACTTGCTGAGCTAGTTAGCTCACTCTTGCAAACTTTTTTATGTTTTCAACAGTTAAAAAAGGAAATTGTTGGTAACGAGGATTCCCTGTCCAGTGTGCAAGCTAGAGTTTCCGGTTAAGTTGGATAGAGCTAGCATGAGCTTTTTATCGTAAATGAGTTATGTAAGATTGTAAGTACGATATCCTTAGCCATTGTAAGGTGAATTAGTTGGGATTTGGTACGATGTAATAAAAGTTAAGATTGTAGCTTGTTTTCATACTTTAACCTGTTGTGATCCGTGGTTATGTGAATAAGGGTCAATGCATATAATATTTATTATACAGGTTTATATTTTGTGGTGTGTGTTATGAGCCCCAAACTTCTGACCCGGGTTTGGAGGGAGTCACAGCTTGGTATCAGAGCTACAATTATAAGTCACTGAAACAAGCATCGATTGACAAAAATGGGTAGAGGGTAAGATTAGAATTAAGAAATAGAGAAATAGAATGTCGAGAGGTTGAGTGCGATCAAATAGTAGGTTTTAGTGAGATTCGTTATGAGACTCGACATCCTTATTTAGCGATGCGATTTTCAGATGGCGGCGATGGAAGATTCTTTTATCCCTGGATCGTCTGATCATTCGGAGCCTTCATTCGGAAGACTATCATCTAATTCACGCCCTGCTCTTCCACCGGTGTTAGCCATGTCACATCTTGTTGCGGCGGTCGCCCCTTTTCACATTATTATCTCATCCCCTGATGTGAGACTACCTATTGGAGAAACCCCCACATGCTGATTCTGGTTCTACCGGATACTCAAATGTGGGTGCATCTTTTCTGTCTACTCTACGCCTCGTTCTATACCATCAGTTTAAAACCCGTCTTATGAAGTAACGACATATGTGAGGATGGATTCGAGAGCTACTGCATATGGTTAGTACACGGGGTATTAAGAATAATGAGAAGAAACATAGAGAGAAGATTCGTGTGTGCCGGAAAATGGCTGCTACCAGGTTATATGGAGCTACTAATGAGTATGCTACCCACGATTAACTTGTGGAGTGAGCTAGATGGATCTTTAAAAAAAATTGAGAAGATTGGAAATCGAGAGATTTTTGGGAATTAGATGATGATGTAATGACCAAACATGATACGTATAGAAATAATGTGATATAAATTGAACTTGTGTTATAAAATAGTTCTGATGATTACTGGATAGATTTGTTATACTTAGTAATCATAAAAGATGATGAGGGGAATGTTACCAGTATGGAATGGTAGAAGTGAAGTTACAGAGAAGATAATATGCAACGGTAATTGGAATTTTGTCGACCAATGAATGCAGAACGGGCCCAATAATGGTTAGAGTATGTATGGAAATGAATGGATTCTTATCTGATTATTTTACTAATCAAATTCTCTGTGACTACTAAGAAGGACAACAACCAACGCATATAGTAACGACGACCAGGTGTATGATTTCCAAAATTTTAAACAGTTTTCAAAAGAGATTTTCTTCACAAAATGTTTCTAAAATTCCTTGGAACAAAACAAGTTTTAAAACTTGGTTGTCCATTTACTACTTGAGTTTCTCGATTGGTATAAGATTTGGATTATCCAAAAAAATATCTAAAAATTAGTATGGTTAATTCAGAATGCTAAATAGAACCGCTATTATAGAAAAGGCTTGATTGTTCCTAGAAGAAGAGTGCAAATCTTGTTTGATAAATTTAACGACAGAACCAATATACGGAGAAACTGTTCATCCAAATTTCTGAGACGATTAGAGTTCGAAGAATACGTCAATTCATAAAAAGCCGAGTATGAGCAAAGAAGATTGAGGAAATCTCTAGAATTCTAAAGAAAGAACGTTATTAGCAAAAGAGGCGACATGTTGAATGATCAACAACATAAGCGAAATTTGAAGTTATAAGTATAAATCTCGTAAGACTGCAAATATAGTCGAACTATAAACATGGAAGCGTAACGTGAAAGATAGAAGACCCGGTACATGGGAATTATTCTAATGATCGATTAAGAAGGCAATTCAGAGAATTTTCTAAAGTTAATATATGACTCGGAATGGGATCTATTGATCGGAAAAGTGTTGAAGCTGTAAACAGATAAAATGCGGATGGCGACCAATGATATCATTCTTTCCTATAATTCTTACAAATCTTGAGTAAAATGTGAACTTCTTGTCTGATCATCTCTATAAGTTAGCAAGAAAATTGTTAAATCCCTTTCAAATCATTCCTCCTACAAAATATTGCATTCTGATTGAGACAAGCAGTATTATGGTGTGACGCTTTATCGAAATGGCGAAGAGTCTGGTGGGACGCCACCTAATCATGTGTTGTGTGCCATATAATATGAAAAACTGGCCATCTTGCGTACTAATATGGTTGTCTCATTCCTATCATTATTCATTCTTTCTTCTTCAATCCTGATTTGTTTGTTCATGAATTCTTCCGATTGTTTCCTTGTACTCTTATCCCTTACATAAAGTTTTTAATTAGAATCATATACACAAATTCCTTCTTGTGTATGGCCTACCCTTTGAATGTTTTAAAAAGAAAGTGAAATGAACCCGTGTAGCAGACGGAGTTACGTAACAAGTGTGGACAATTGCAAGCCGATGAATGGTCGACATTTACGTGTAGAGAAGGATTATTATGCTGATCACGGGATTGTTGCGAGGACATCGAATCAAAGGTGGAAATCTGTATACATGATACGTTCCAAGTCTTAGATTTTGGCATAAATTGAAGTAGTTAGCAAGCTGTATGAGGTGAATTAACTAGAGAAATAGGAAAGCAAAGTTGCGTATATCAGATAAGACAAATGATTGATTGGACAACGGAAGCGAATGAAGAATTCTTAATAATAACCAGATAATTGATTAATACGTTGTGAAGATGAAGCATACCTCAATTGTGGGAGATATTTGTCATGAAAATTCAGGATCGAAGAAATGCTAGTTACGAATAAACTTTGAGTGTGTTCATTAAGAAATGGTTGGGCTTTCCCACACCAGTAAGTGAGCTATGGTAAATTCGATGCTTACAACTGGGTCAGCAAAGATGGTTCAGTATGGAAAGACATAAATAGAGATGAAGGTATGGTAGTTTAACTGCAACAAATTTTAAGAAGTGATGATTTAAAACCAAAGGAATTCTTTCACAAAATTATGACAGTGGAGACCATGTGTTGGTTATCAAAAGTTGAACAAGTTAACTAATAAGAATAAGTGTATGTTTTCAAGGATGGATAAATCGTTAATTAGAGAGCTTGAAGTGAAACAAGAACCAGGAGAATTCTAGAATAATTTTATAATTAAACTCAGTAATGATAATCTGCTATAATAAAAATATGAGAAAAAGGTATGGTTTAATAAAAATTGTTCGCTATGATATTTAGTTGAATTAGAGACATGGGTTGTACTGATTAATATTACTTGAGGTGGTGAAATGGTGATTTTATAAAGTGAAAGTGGACTGGTATATTTGAGGGTTGATTGTTGGTTATCTGATTGATTGTTGGTGTCGGCTTAAGTCCGACTGGTAGTCAATAATATAAAAGAGATGCTGCCCAAATTTTTCAGAAAATACCCTGCTCTTACAAATGGAAAGTATACTTCCATGTGTTATAGATGTTCATGTTAATACTCCAATTAGTTGTGATCTCGGTTCTCGAAAGAGGTTGTTCCATCTAATTTGACTATATATAATTGGTCTTTGATTTCATTTAGCTAGTCATCACTTGGTACAATTGATCAATTAAGTGAGTTAATTGGCTAATTGTACCAATTAATGGTCAGTTACATGGAGATCGATTCCAATTAGATTAAGTCAAATTTTGATGTGACTTTCAAATCCGAAATCAAAATAATGAGGAATTGGGGAGAAGTAAGGACGCTGGTAGAATTCAAAAATTGCTGCAAATGTGTGAGTTTTTGCTTGGGTGAATATGCCTTTCATAATAGACAAGAGAAATAAAAAGTCATTTGTATGGACAAGTGAGAAGAATGTTTTCAAGAGCTAAAGATTTAAGATGAAGCAACGAGAAGAAAGGAAGAAGGGAGATGGAATAAAGCAGAGATTAATAACTACACCAATATGGATTTCATTAGACAATCAAGGAGATGTTATCATATGCAACAAAGTTTTATCAAAGGACATCTTGTTTCTAAATGGTTGTGATAATCATACAACAAATGATTTGTCAAGTATTTCTGTTTTGGATAAAGTGTGAGATACAGTTTTAATTCAGTTTCCAATTGATGTTGATACTTAGGTTGCTGTTAAATATCGAAAGTGGTATTAATACAGATGATTGATGTTTACTTTAGAAGGGGATATTGTGAGCATCAAAGTTCGTATTAATATCTAATTTGATATGACAATAAAATGAGTATTAATATCAAGAGTTCGGTTATGAATAAGCTATGGGAATAAAGAACGGAGATAGAAAAGGAAGTGGAATCAAAAGGGTGATAAAGAAACTTCATAAGATGCCAGGAAAAGTAAACGTAGTAACAGATGCATTAATCAGAAAGGAAGGACCGAACGTGTTGACATTGTCAGAAGATTTATACAAGGAATTTCAAAAGTTGAAATTGGATGCCAGAGTTTTCAAACCTAACAATGCAAAGATGTATAGTATGACTTTTCAGCCAGAGTTGCTAGAGAAACGTCAAGGGGAACTAATAGATCAAGATATTATCGTTAGAAAAAAAGATATATATATATATATATATATATATATATATATATACTCAAAAGGATGATCAAGGCATTCCCAAATTTTATTTCAGAATATGGGATTCCACCAGTCATAGAATTGAAGAATAGAATTTTACAAGAAGCTCACAACTTAAGATATTCAATCCATCCATGGAGTACAATATGTATAGAGATTTAGAGGGAAATTATTGGTGGCCAGATATGAAGAAATAAATGGTGTTAGCAAATGTTACACGTATCAAGGAGTTAAGGTGGGGCATTAAAGACTAGATGGATATATTTCGCTAAGAAACGTCATGGTGATGCCACCTGAGAACCAAGGATGAGGAAAGCGTTAATTGTATTATTATTGATAGGTTATTTAAACCTGATCATTCTCATTTAGTAATAAACAGTTTATCCCATAAGTGGGTTAGTTGCTGCTTGAAGAAATGGTGGTACATCATCAGATCCAGAAACTAATTGTAGATGATCAATATTATGTGATTGAAATTTCACAAGAGAATAGAATACGATGAATTATGTCGAACTATAATGGTATGTACTACTCCTAAATGAACGGATATTAAGTAAGGCGGAACTAAGAAGATAGGAATTTGGTTGAACGACGATAACTCAAGGGATTCAAGCTACTCCGAAAGTATGATACGAGACATAGATGTTAAAGAAGACTCTTTGATAGTATGGCATAAAGAAAGAATAAACGTTATATTTGATTAGACGTCAAGGAAAGCATTGTAGTCAGTTTCGTATGAGAACTCCTTAGAACCAAAATAAATGGTAATATGGGTTAAAAATATACCGGTGATGCCTCCATGTTAGTGTACTTTCTTCAAAATGGTAAGAGATCTTCGCTCGATGAATATACTCGATTGTGATTTAAGGAAAATAAGATATGGTGATAAGTTTATGCGTCAGTCATGTGCAGTCGAAATTTTCTCGTTAATTCTTAACTCTGGAGCAATTTCGAGAACGTTAGAAATTGAATACGCCATGGTTTCAGCATATCATTCGCAGATGGACGAGAAGATTAAAAGAACGATTAAAGAGCCTGGAATGCGATTATAAACGATTATGAACTAAGTTAAGTGAATAGAAAAACATGAAGGAATGGGGTCCAATAACCAGTAGCTATTGCAAACGTTCATGAGCACGAATTACTAGAATTAGTAGGAAAAGATAATTAATATGCATTACGCTGGTCCTTTTGGAACAGTAAAATAGTCACGATAAGTGTAAGTAAGTTGGCTTTACCGCCACACGTTTAGCAAATTCATAGGATATTTATATGTATATACCCAGAAAGAGTAAGTTAGCTCCATTATATATAGAAGATGGAGATTTGAATTGAGTTATACAAGCAACAAATAGAATATGATGTTAGCAAGAGGCTATTAAGGAATGATTGATATTATACGTTAAAGTTAAGAAAAATTATAAGGTTGAGAGATTCACTTGAGAAAATGAAAGTGATATACTTGAAAAGTATTAGTATTATTCCTTAGTGTGATTCTGAGGACATAATCCTTTTAAGGGGGGAAGGATGTAACATCCGGGAAATATCGTGTAATTATTTGTATCAATAAATGATTATTATGTGAATATTATATGAATTTTTTTGGTGAATTATCTGGTGATTGATAATAATATTTGGATGTTTATATATAATAAAATGTGAGTATGTTAATTTTAATATGTCCAGAATAAAATATAGATAATTAAGATATTTTTCTGGTAATTTTTGGAGTGTTATATGATTCTATAATGATTTATGAACTTATTAATTATTTTCTGAATAATTACAAAATTATTTTATAAAGTCGGGAATCGTCCGACTTCAATCGTTTTTAGGTTTTTACAACCCAAAACTCTTCTGAAAACTCCTTCCTAACCTAATCTGGTAATTCCGGACATTTTCCGTGTTTTGACTTTTTTGATTCGGATTACGGTTTAACCTGTGCGCGGCCCGGCGCAAGATTTTCGATACGATAATCATTTCGGTGAATCAACAAAACCCATATTCTCGAAATACGAGATATTATTACATTATTTTCGTATATAGTGTTTTATAAAAAGCTCGGTTTTGATAATTATCCAATACGGGAATCAAATCGGATCGCTTTCGCGGTTAGTTAGCGGCTAAGTAACTAATTTAACGATCCAAAATGATCTAAAACGAACCAATATTCCAAAAATATATATAGCCCTTTTATCATTTCATTTTATTTGTATAATCATAATCAGTCAGTAAAACGCCATAAAATAGAGAGAAAATTTCGAACTAATATCGCGTTCTTGGGAATCAAACGTACGAACGAAGACGTTATCGAACTCTGATTCAGGCGTGTAATATATCAAAACGAAGCTCTCAAAAACTTCTTTCTGAATCAACCATTTATTTTTGCCCAGAAATCAAGGTATTTTTCTGATTTAATTATTTTAATTCGAATTAATTATGGATTAAATTATGAATTTTTGTTCTTAATGTTTTTGATATGATTTGATGATTCCATCGTGTAGATAATCTTTTTCTGTTCATTTATGGTATATTATACTTCAAAATTGGTGTTCAATAACATGTAGAAAATGATGTTTGATTCTGAAAATTAGAATTAGGGTTCTAGTTCATATGAATATTCTTAATTGGAATTAGGGCTTTCTGCTCCTAGGGTTTTTGTGTGATTTCGATGATTGATTATTGTTCCTGATGAAATTTGCAACTGATTCGTATATATAAATATATTAAACGATATCGGGAAGAAGTCGGAACCGCGTCGCCGGAGTTCTTGAACT
The DNA here is from genome assembly GCF_009905375.1 of Apium graveolens. Taxonomy (NCBI): domain Eukaryota; kingdom Viridiplantae; phylum Streptophyta; class Magnoliopsida; order Apiales; family Apiaceae; genus Apium; species Apium graveolens. The sequence continues at coordinate 203,399,468 of NC_133651.1, read as the reverse complement.
CGACGGCGGCGACAATTTTTCGACTGGTTTTTCCGGTTGCTTTGGCAAAGATTGGTAAAAACTAACTAATGGAAAGTGTTGTTGGCACAGAGAAGAACTGATCTGCACCTTCTTAGATGTGTTAGGGCAGGGGAAGATGACGACCGGCGAATCGCCGCCGGTGCTCGTCGGAGAAGAAGGTGGGGGGGGGAATTACATTTTCCACCCCTACAGTTTTCAAAAAGTTTAAATCATGTATTTTAGTTTTTAAAATTTTCAAAAACAGGATTCTGTGTTAATTGTTTTCAAAAATTATTTTTCCACTTATTTTAAATTTAGAAAATGTATATTTATTTAATCTAAAATTCAGAAAATTATTTTAATTATTTATTTATTAAAAAAATAAATTGAAATTATTTTATTAATTAATTTTCATTAGTTTTTAATTATTTTATTTAATCGATTAATTTATAATTAATTAATTAATTATTAATTAATAATTAATTTTAATTGATTTAATAATTAGATTTAATTATTTAAATTGATTTAGAAATTTCGAAAAATAGTTTTGAGCTTTAAAATATTATTTTAAATTATTTTCAAGGCTCAATAATTATTATAAAATTATTTTAAAGTCGGATTCGGGTTTTCGAACCCTATTATTTAATTATAAAATGATTCGGAGTCCCGTTTAAATTCCGAAAAATGTTCAAAGATTCATATTAAATACCTGGAAAATTATTTTGACCCGAATCTTCTTTGAAAAATTATTTTAAGTGAATATCTTGCGTGCTATGTTCTATGTGTTATCTAATTGATGTGTTATATGCCTATGTGGTTATTGTTTGATTATTTCAGTCATAACTTTCAATCCGTAAATCGGATTTGGGTGAAACGAAGGGTAGATAAAAGCTTATGAAGTCTATGTGACGATTAAAATAATATGAGCATGAATAATTGATAGATACATATGATGCCTAGCAGAGTCAGCGAGGCATAGAAAAGGAAATCAGTGATCCATAAATAGAATCGGAGCGTAGAAAGTGGTTGATGAGTAAAACTGTTAGATGAGTACAAGTAAAGTGGAAATCGTCCGTGATAAGGCAAGTAATTCTGAACCTTTCTTCAAGATGTATTGGAAATATTTTTGAACTGTCTTATAACATGTCGCTACTATTCAAAATAACTCATGTTTTATATTACAAGTACTTTAAACTATTCAACCTTGAACCCTGATTCTTGTTGATCTTGAGCCATAAGCCTTATTCTTCATAAACCATTGATTGATGAATCCTCAGATATGAGCAAAACATATACGATACTACTCCACAAATACATATCTACCACATACTGATTTCTGATATTGAATTGCTTGACATACCAACCCTTATTCCTTGTTTAACAGAAGACCAATCTGTGGAACCCTTGAACCCTTGGTCTTCTACTTTCTGATTCTTTCCTTGATTGAAAGCTAATATTTTTAAATCCCACGTTATACCTTGAGGGTGTTGTAAATCACCCTATGCTTCAAGATAAATGTTGTTTATGATTCAGCTCATTGAATTATATTGTTTATCATATTGCTATGCTGGAATTGGATTGTTTTTAAATATGGACCAGATTCGTGGTCAGACCAGATTCGTGGTCATAATAGTCCAATGTGTGCCTTGGATCCAGTATGTAGAGCAAATCTTGGAGCCTTGCTCGGGGTTAGTGCGTGACTGATCAACAGCCTATCCTTGGTTTTTAAAATGAAAAGTGAATATCCAATTCTAATCATTGCTTATTCAGGAACTTGATTCTTATGAATCATTTCAATTGGTTATTGTTTAATTTCAGCTATTGCTATTATGACTTGCTGAGCTAGTTAGCTCACTCTTGCAAATCTTTTTATGTTTTCAACAGTTAAAAAAGGAAATTGTTGGTAACGAGGATTCCCTGTCCAGTGTGCAAGCTAGAGTTTCCAGTTAAGTTGGATCGAGCTAGCAGGAGCTTTTTATTGTAAATGAGTTATGTAAGATTGTAAGTACGATATTCTTAGCCATTGTAAGTTGAATTAGTTGGGATTTGGTACGATGTAATAAAAGTTAAGATTGTGGCTTGTTTTCATACTTTAACCTGTTGCGATCCGTGGTTATGTGAAGAAGGGTCAATGCATATAATATTTATTATACAGGTGTATATTTTGTGGTGTGTGTTATGAGCCCCAAACTTCTGACCTGGGTTTGGAGGGCGTCACATTCCCTCTTTTTAGGAATTTTCTGGTATTTCTCAGGAATGTTCCCTTAATTTCTGGGACTTTTTCCTAATTTTTCAAAAATATTCATCGAAAATAATTTTTGAAATTATGTTCAAATTTTTCCTAATTTTCTGGGATTTTTCAAAAAAATTCAGCCCTTTTTCTACTGGGATCCTAGTCGAAAATTCTACCTGGATCCTGGTCGTACTTTGGGTCAGCTCCTGGGTCCTAGTCGAAGAATTTCGTCTAGGATTCACGACAAGGATTTCGACCTGGATCCTAGTCGAACTCATAACCTGGATCCGGTCAATATTTTGGTCATTTTTCAATTCTTTCTCGTGGAACTTCGACTAGGATCCACGACCAGGATTTCGACCTGGATCCTGGTCGAGTTGACGACTTGGGTCCTGGTCAAATTTTATGCCACCATTTGACTCCTGTTTGTGTAACTTTGACTAGGATTCACGACTAGGATTTCGACCTGGATCCTAGTCGAGTTTATGACCTGGGTCTTGGTCGGAATTAATGACCATTTTTTGTTCCTTTTCGAAAGGTTTCGAGCTTGATCCACGACCAGGATTTTGACCCGAATCCTGGTTTTTTTATGGGTATTTTTTCTGGCTCCTGTAAGAAAGAATTCGAAGAGGATTCATGACCTAAAACTCAACCTCAATTCTGGTCTTTTTGATGGGTGTTTTTCTGGCTCCTGTTCGAAAGAATTCGAACAGGATCCACGACCTCAAACTCGACCTCAATTCTGGTCTTTTTTATGTGTGCTTTTCGGGCTCCTGTTCGAATCCACGACCTCAAACTCGACCTCAATCCCGGTCTATTGGTTTTATTGGGCTTTGAATTGGGCATCTTTTTTCCGAATCTTATTTGGATTTGGGCCTCTATTTTTCAAGTCCTATTTGGATTTGGGCTTTGTTTTGGGCCTCTATTTTTCCAAATCCTATTTGGATTTGGGCCTTGTTTTGGGCCTCTATTTTTCAAGTCCTATTTGGACTTGGGCCTTATTTTGGGCCTCTTTTTTTCCAAATCCTATTTGGATTTGGGCCTTAAGAATTATCGAGGATATTCTGGAAAGTTCCAGAACTTAATAATTTTCAAAGATATTTTGGAAGATTCCATAATTTGGACTTCTTCTTTGGGCCTACAACTTAATGGGCTTTTTTACCCTTTCATCTTCCCTTTTTCTGCCTATATAAGGAGTGAGTAGAGTCACTTACTTCTCACTTCTCATTTCCAAAAAATTTCTCCCTTCTTCTCTCAAAAATCTTGGAGATCAAAGTATAACCATAGGTCGGAGTTTTCGAGCTTTGAAGTCTCAGCCTTTTCCAAATAAGTCTTCGGCATTATTTCAGGTAAATACCCTCTTTCGTATATTTATTTTCAAGTACGCCTTTGCATAAAGTTTGTTTCTAAAACTGTTTTCTTTTCCGCCCTTTTCAAATGGCAGATAAGAGAATGGCCCGTTTGGCCAAGATGAGTATGGCCAAGAAATCCAACGAGTTCCCCATTCGGTCAAGGTACACCTCTTTAATTGATATGATCAATACCCGAGGGGATGAGTATCCATCCGACGCGCACCTGGATGCGCATGATCATGTTAGCATTTTCCGGGATGCAAATGAGTTGGAAAAGATGAGAACTTTCTTCAAGATCAAGGAGCCCTTCAAGTTGGTTCTTGCGGGTCCGGCCGACATGGCCTGTCACTGGAAGAAAGACGCTTTATGCATCTTTAGGGACACCTTAAGGGCAGGTATCAGACTCCCTTTCCAACCTTTTATCCCGGTTCTACTAGCTAATGTGGGCATCAGCCCTTGCCCACTCCCTCCAAACTCTTGGAGGTTGATTCTTTGCTACTTATCGCAATGCGCCAAGCACAATGTCCCTACTTCGGTCGCTGTGTTCAGAAAAAATTTTCAATTCAAGAACATCCCTAACAAGAATCCGGAGTGGGTTTCTTTGAACCAGCGCCCCACTGTCCCTCACATAGTGAATGGGAAATCCATCCCCGACAACAACTTGGGGTGGAAAAAAGAATTTCTTTATGTTCTCTGGGAAGGCGGCGACTGGGGGTCTCTCTTTCGCTCATCCTTTGGGCAAGCCGTGGATGGGAGCCCGAACGACATTGTTTTAACTGAGGAGGAGACCAGGGCTTTCAACCTCCTTACCGAGGATAATAGGACATCACACTCTTGGGATCTCATCATAGAGACCGTTCTTGTGGAACGTGGACTTTCTCCCGTTCCTAAAAAAGGTACATTTTCTTCCTTTTCTAGTTGTCTTCGGTTTTCCCACATTTTTATTTTATTATTTTCTCAATCCACTTTACTTATTCGTTGCAGTAGCTGAGAGGATCGAAGAGGCTACCCAGCCTAAAGACCTGGAAACGACCAGGATGAAGCGCACTGGAAAGGTTTTCAAGGACCCGCGCCTTGGGGATTGCTTCCCAGAGTTCCTTCTTCAAGTGAAGGAAGGAGATGAGGAAGGCCCCAGTCAACCCTTGTGTACAAAACAGAAACCAGGGGCTTTTTCCAACCTTCCTGGGGAATTCGGGGGAAGGACTCGATTGTCGGTAATACAAAACTAGACAAGGAATGGTCCATGCATTCCATTTCCCCAGTAGACTATCATGATCTTGTCCTCCAACAGGACTTGGAGGCTAACGAGCTTTTTGGTGCTCAGGCCCTGGCGACGGTACGTCTTTTTTATTTTGTTATCCATAGCTTTCTGTCATAATTTTTCTTATTTCTTACTTTCACTTTATCTCCTGTAGGCGAACATCTATTTCCAAGGGGTGATTCACCAAGATAAGGCTTGGAAGGTTGGCCTGGAGGATACAAACAAGAAGCTGGAGGAGGCTAAGCAGCAAATAGAGACTCGCAAAGCCCAATTTGTCTCCTCCACTTCTGATCTGGAAATGGCCCGGGTAGAGATTGTGGTCCTTAAGGCTCAGAAGGACAAAGCCTTTGATGGCTGGATGGATATGCAAGAGTTCAAAGACTTAATGGTAGAGCATGATGCCCTCCTTCACTCAATGAGCTATAAGGAAGGCTGGGACGCTGCCGTAGAGGCTATCCAGGATGAGTTTCCTGAGATTCTTGAGCAAGCTCCCTTCCCTTTCCTTGTAAAGGTCCCAACACTTGGGGGCATTGCTGACAAGCTTGTTGATCTAATTAAGGATAACACTTTAGCATCTCCGGTCAGAGTGCCATCAGGAAGTCAGGGCCAAGGCCAGAGGAGGAAGGAGCCTGAATCCAGCTCTGAAGAGGAGGAATCTTCTATTGAGGAAGAGGCCGAGCCTATTATAAAGAAGGACAGGGTGGAAGAGCCTCCAAGATCAGAGTCCCCTAAGGCATCCAAGGAGTCTAAGGGTAGTTCCGAGGAGACCTATGCGGAGACTTCTGAAGAAACTTCTGAGGGACCGACTCAGGAGACGTCTGAGGAGACTTCAGACAGTGGCTCTGAAGAATCTGAGCATTCTAAGGCCTAACTTCTTTGTATTATGTATTTTTCTTTTCTTCAGACATTCTCAAGCTTTGTAATTGACTTTGGTTATTTTTACTCGTTTTGCTTAGTTATTCAATCATAGCCCAGCTTTCCGAGTTTCCAAACTCAAGTTTATAACTTGGTTTTATCCTTCACAATATATCAATTTAGTAAGCTAGATCAAATTGAATGCTTTTTATTATAACTTGGTGCTTTTGACACCTTACAAGAGATGGGTTCAATCCTGATAAAACTAAAACATATCTTCTATCAAATTTATAAAAATCCTAAGCAAACAAAGCTTCAAGGTGCTTTTAAACCTACTTGTCATCTTGACAAGTGAGAATCGTGCTCAACCTTTTTACACATAGTAAACCTTCAGGTTCTGCGCATGCCAGGTTCTTGGGACTTCAAAACTATCCATAGTCTCCAGCTTGTAGGTTCCTCTTCCTTGAACACTTTTGACTTTATATGGTCCTTCCAATTTGGGGCAAGTTTCCCTTTCTGCCCAACACCAGAAGCTTCCACCTTCCTTAAAACCAAGTCTCCTTGCTTGAAGAACCTTTCCTTAACCCTTAGGTTGTAATAGAATGAAGCCTTTTTCTGATATTCCACTATCTTTACATGTGCCTCATCTCGTATTTCATCAATTAGATCCAGGGCTAATCTCTGCCCCTCCTCAATTTCTTCAGCATTAAAATCTTGGATTCTGGGAGACGAATATGATATCTCCACAGGAACACCTGCCTCTGCCCCATATGCTAACATGAAGGGAGTTAATCCAGTGGTGACTCTACAAGTAGTCCTATAGGCCCATAGAATCAGGAGTATTTCATCCACCCAGTTATTTCTTGACTTCTCGATCCTCTTCTTTAGTCCATCCAGGATTACTCGATTCACCACTTCTGCTTGCCCATTGGCTTGTGGGTGGGCCATAGAGGTAAATCGTAACTGAATTTCATTTTCCTCACAATACTTCTTAAATTTCTCATTGTTGAACTGTGTTCCATTGTCAGTGACTAGGATGCGGGGAATTCCATACCGGCATATGATATTTTCCCAAAGGAATTGTGCAACTTGCTTAGTCGTGATCTTGGCCAAAGGCTTGGCTTCAATCCATTTAGTAAAATAATCAATGGCTACAATTAAGAACTTTCTTTGTACCATGACCATGGGGAAAGGCCCAAGTATATCCATTCCCCACATGGCAAAGAGGATGGGAGAGTTGATAGAGGTTAGCATTTTAGGGGGTTGTCGAACGACATGTGCATGTTTCTGACAGCGATCACACTTCTTCACATACTCTTTGGCATCGGCCATCATCTTCGGCAAATAGAAGCCTAAACGAGTTATTTTATGAGCCAGTGCTCTGCCCCCAGGTGTTGCCCACAGATACCTTCATGCACTTCTTCAAGAGCCAAGCATGCCTCATCGGGCCTGAGACATCTTAAGTAAGAAACCACATAAGATCTTTTGTATAAAATCTCATCGATCAAGGAGTATCTCAGTGCTCGAACAGCCAACTTTTGGCTTCAGTCACATCATTTTGCAACCAACCGGTTTGAATATGGGCCTTAATGAGATCTATCCATGACGTCCCCAGCCCTATAGGAGCTACAAGCTTAACATCAATGCTCCGTGTCTTCAGAATGCAGAAGTATACATTTCTTGAACTTTCCTCTATCTCAGATGAAATAAAATTTGACAATGCATCTGCCTTAGCATTTTCCTCCCTTGGGATGTGCTCAACATGGCATTCATCGAATTGGGTCATCACAACTCTTACTAGGTGGACATACTTAGCCATCGTATCATCCCTTACCTCAAACTCTCCCTTCACTTGGGATATGACCAACTTTGAGTCTCCACAGACCTTCAAGTTCTTGACTCTTAGTGTCCCTGCTAGGCCGAGACCAGCTATCAAAGCCTCATATTCTGCTTCTTTATTTGTGGTTGGGAAGTCTAACTTCATAGCGTATTCAATCAAGAACCCATCGGGGCTTTGCAAAACCAACCCTGCTCCACTTGAATTTGTTTTTGATGCTCCATCAAAATAGAGAACCCAATATTCCTTCTCCTTATCATCCTTACCATCCTTTCCTTTATCATCTTCTGTGTTTGGAGGTATAGTATCTTCCTGCCCCCGACTTCTTGGTTGGGTATGGTACATTCCACCACGAAGTTAGCCAATGCATGGGCTTTTATTGTCGTTCATGGCTTGTACTTGATGTGAAATTCTCCCAACTCTATTGCCCACTTGATCATCCTCCCAATAGCCTTGGGACTATGAATAATATTTCTCAGGGGCTGATTTGTTAGCACCTCAATTTGATGAGCCCGAAAGTATGGACGTAACTTTCTTGAAGCCATTACCAAGGCTAAGGCAAACTTCTCAATAGTTGAATTATTCAACTCAGCTCCATGCAGAATTTTGCTGACATAGTACACGGGTTTCTGGATTTTAAGTTCCTCCTTAACCAATACAGTGCTCAAGGCATTCCCTGAAACGGCCAAGTACAAGTATAAAACTTCATTCAAAGCTGGCTTGGCCAACAACAGGGCCTGGGCCATACATTTCTTTAACTATTCGAATTCATTCTGGATTTCCTCACTCCTTACAAAATCCTTAACCTTCTTCAAGGACTTGAAGAACGACAAGCACTTGTCCCCATAGTTGGAGATGAATCGCCCCAATGCAGCAACCCTTTCAGTGAGCTTTTGAATATCTTTGATAGTCTTTGGTGGCTCCATGTCCAGGATTGCATTTATTTTATCGGGATTGGCCTCGATTCCTCTCTTGGAGACCATCAATCCCAAGAACTTTCCAGATCCCACTCCGAAAGCACACTTTGCAGGATTTAACATCATCTTGTGGTATCTCAGGACCTCAAAAGCTTCCCTCAAATGGGTTATATGGTCATTCTTTACTAGACTCTTGACTAACATGTCATCGACATAAACTTCCATGGTCTTGCAAATAAGATCCTTAAAAATCTTATTTACCAACCTTTGATAGGTGGCACCTGCATTCTTGAGACCAAATGCCATAACAAGATAACAATAAACACCAAAGTCAGTGATGAATGATACCTTTGGGATGTCATCCTTGTGCATCTTGATTTGATTGTTTCCACTGAATCCATCCATGAATCTCAGCATCTCATGTCCAGCAGTAGCATCTATTAATGTTTATATCCTTAGAAATGGGAAACAGTCCTTGGGGCATGCATCATTCAAATCGGTGAAATCCATACACATTCTCCATTTTCCATTGTCCTTCTTCACCATCACAGGGTTTGCTAACCATTCTGGAAATTATATCTCCTCAATGAAACCAGCTTCTAAAAGCTTCTCCACTTCTTGTTTAATAGCCTCTTGCCTCTCTGGAGCAAAGCTTCTTTTCTTTTGCTTCACCGTCCTCCGACTCGGATCCACATTCAGGTTGTGAGTAATCAGTTTCGGGTCTATGCCTGGCATATCAGCCGCCGACCATACAAACACATCAAAATATTTCTTGCAAAAATTTCACCAACTTCCCTCTAAGGGACTCCTCTAGCGTAGCTCCAACAAAAGTCACTTTCTCAGGATCCTCGGGAACTAAAGGAATCAATACCAAGTCTTCCGCTAGCTTCCCTCTTTTCTCATCATTCTCACGGATATCAAGATCTTCAATAGGAAGAACCTTCCCCCCAACTCCATCTGCCCTCAGAGAGGCCACATAACAACTTCTTGCCATTTTTTGATCTCCTCTCTCTTCTCCAATCCCATTCCAGGTGAGAAACTTCATAACTGAATGGTAGGAAGAAGGGACTTCCTTGAAGGCATGTATCCCTGTTCTTCCCATAATCGCGTTATAAGTTGAACCAGCCTTCACGACCAGAAAGTCCAACATCTGTGTTACTTGCCTTGGTTCCTGACTTATAGTTGTTGGCAACTTAATTATCCCTTCCATGGTGCATTCCACTCCTGCAAATCCATATATCGATATATCAGTTGGGGTCAATTGAGAATCATTACAACCCATCCTTAAAAAGGTGTCATGGAGCAAGATATCCACTGAAGCACCATTATCTACAAGGACCCTCTTCACCGGGTTGTTCCCTATTATGGTTGTTATAACCAGCGGGTCATCATGAGGAAATTTCACACCCTCCAGGTCATAATCATCAAATGCCATTGTCACTCTTGTCCTGGCCCTCTTCGGGGCTTCCCCAACAATATGCTTAACTTCTCTAGTATATGCTTTCCTTGAGTTCTTAGATAACCCAGCAGCAGTTGGTCCTTCAAAGATTGTATTAATCACAGGCCCTCGGGGTCGCGGTCCTTTAAAGATTGCATTTATCACCGGTCCCCTAGGCTGGAGATTTCGCCCCTGATCGTCTTGGTCCCTCCTACGGTCATCAAAGTTCCTTCTCTCATTGTTATTCCTATCTCCTCCATCTCTAGTGTACTTGCTCAATATTCCTTTTCGAATGAGAAACTCTATTTCATCTTTCAACTGTCTACACTCATCGGTGTCATGACCAGCATCCTTGTGAAATATGTAATATTTACTCTTGTCTAGCTTTCTAGGCAACGAATATCTCTATCTTTCTCAATTTCCATCAAAATCTGGCTTTTAGGAGCATTTAATTTGGCATATTCAGTGAACTTTTGCCCAGGTCCTCCCTTCTTCGGGGTTGAATCAGTGTTTTTCTCAGTTCTAGGATACTTGTCCTTAGCAATATACTCCAGATCAGTCTTTCGCTTCTTGCCACCAGCGGGCTCGTTATTCACTACTGTCTTCCTCATGCTCTCCTCCACTTTGATGTATTTCCCGGCCCTATCTTGGAGCTGTAACATACTTTCAGGAAGGGCGCTTGGCCAACGACATCTTGAAAAACTCATCCTTAGTTCCCTGCTGCAGTGCTATCATAGCCACCTTATCATCAATATCCGGGACCTTCAATGCTTCTGTTAGGCACAAAGCATGCGCTAATTAAATCACGCAAGTATACGCGTTCACAAGTAATATAGAATGATTTCTAGTTCGTTCCCACAGAGACTCTGATTAATTATATTTAATCAACACTTACTCACCAATGTATAATTACTCTTCAATGTCAAGACAATAACAATTAGGGTTGATTAACTACTATTAACTACGAGAATTAAACACTTAAATTATCAATATTAAACACACATGAGATCATAACTTCATTAATACTTTATTTAATAGTTATTGTTATTACACTTATCATGTAATGGTGATGATATTAATCGAACAACACAAAACTAATAAACGCCAACTTTCATTGTACGAATACCATTCTACCAAGCATCCACATTTAAGATAGAAGTTGAATAGGCGTCAATTATGATGAGACCCTATATGTCTACATAATTTGACAACATAACGGTTTAAGCACAAGTCATTCATTATGATTACATAGGGCAAGTAAAACGGTTAGAGTTACCCACTAATCATGCACACAATACATGAACCTATGCTAGCATGGCAAGTTCTAAATCTTAAGATTCAATGTCGCTTCACAAGAGATTAACACGCTATCTTATATGTTCGCGATGCATATAAGACGAATAAGTACAACCTATGCTAGATATCATACAATCACCACATACCAAGTGTAACACCCCCAAATCCGGGGTCGGGGATCCGGGTTGTCACGAGTTCCATTTCCCTTAATAACACCTAATCTTAATAATCAATCAACTACTCTGTACTGTGACCCCATAATAAACACACACACCACAAGTTATAGTCTCAGAGATGAACATCAAAAAAAGTAATCACAAGTCGTTTTATTCCACAATTATATGCCAATACACCTTAAAAGATTTTCTGAATAAATTTACATTTTCTTTGCCATTATTACAATTTATGTTATACATAAGTCTGGCACATCAAAAGCTGAAAGCCTAGCCTATTGGTAGTTCCTACCTCAGCTACAGCGGCATCAACGCTTCCAGAAGACTGCCGAACATTTTCTAACCGCTTACGAATCGGGAGCTTGGTCCGGTTCATCTTGTCTATCTGATGTTGTGTGATGAAAGAAGAAAGCAAGGGTGAGCAGCAAGCCCACCAAAATAATATGTATAATGATTAACAATATATGAGCCTTCTCATAGTACTCATGAAAATCTTGGTCAAAAGAAATGAACCAAGTTTGATATCTTACCGCGATGAAGTCACAAAATATTCAGTATATATACATATATACTTTTCAAAATCTTGGAAGTCCTCTTCCATGTATAATATACACAAAGTTCCAATTTATAACTGTATAAAAATATCGTTGCAAGGTGATCTCATAAATCTAACCTTGTCTCAACGTTTTTCTGAAGGTCTTTGTCATTCATAAGACAACCATTAACTAGATATAAGTTAAAAAGGTGAAGTTACAAGATACTCCAATATACTTATATCTTTTCCAAATACTACTTGAACTACCACCGTTCAAGTTATAATTAGTTTCAAAAGGGTCATCCCATAGATGAGACCACAAGTTAAGACTTGAATGGATTCAATCTTTAAAATATTATTGAATGAAAATGAAGTTATGATATACTTCATTAAGTTCCGATATATATATCCACATATATATCTCTTAAACATTTCCTAGAACCTCTGTTATGTAAAGTATGAACAGAGTTTGAAACATCCAATGAATTTTGGAAAGGAAAAGAATTTTGGCATAAACCAGATATCTTGCTGATCAGGCAAAGATACCAATAAGTAACCTTTTCTACTAGTAGATGGATGAATCCCCCACCGGTCATCACCCTGGCCACATAAGGACCTTGTACTGGACCGCCACCCGGCCTCTTACGCGTTGATGGACTGCCACCCAGCCACTTACACTTTGATAGACCGTACCCCGGCCTGTCGCTTATGCCGACTCAATTAGATGGGCTTACTTCCCGAACATTGGGCAAGTAATCAATTCAATTATCAAAACAGCAACCTTGTTGCGAATATAAAATACACCACAGAGCCGGATCCCTTAGATTTTTTTGAGCGAGTATTCAAGTCCCCTTAAAATGGAAGATCTTGAATTTGAAAACAAGTTTTGTGATCCGCTATACCTTTTAAATTCATTTTGAAGACTCGAAAACATTTTTTAAGAATGTTTGGAGTAATGCTGATTTATTAAAATAAATCAGTCCCGATATGAAAGAAATATCTGAATATTATTATTTAAATAATATTCCCATAAGAATAATTGAGGTAGAAGTTGGAAAACTTATACTTGAATGAATAGCAAATAATCAAATATATACTTATACGAAAGTAATATCTTTATTTGAATAATCAAATATAAGTTTGATTATCGACACCTTATTCTTTAATATAATAAAGAATATTATTAAATAATAAGCGGAGAAATAATACCTCGAATGAATATTATAAATAATATTCAAAAAAATAAGGGAGTCATACATCCTCAAATGAATATCCAAGTAATATTCAATAATAATATAAAGGAGTCATAAGCCCTCGAATAAATATTCGAAATAATATTCAATAAATAATATAAAGTTATCGAATAACCCTTATTCGATTAATAGTTTTGAAAACTATAAACATATATATATATATATATATATAAATATATATATATACATATACACAAAATCTACTCGGGATCCTCGACTCCCGGTTTTAGAAAATGTTTTCACCCTTTTGGGTCCCTATATTAAGGATATATGCAAATTACCGCTATCCTCTAGCATAGGTATTATCAACTGAATCAACAGATATATATGGCAAGAATACGAAACAGGCATGCATATGTACCATATAACATGCTACAATATATCGCAAGAATTTGCTATCACAAATATGCATTTATCGCAAGATCATGCATATACACATATACATCACAACAACAGTTATAACGGGTAGAAAACTTGCCTGAGCGACTGGGGGTGATTAATGGCTCGGGACGAGTCTGGTAACCTATAAGCAACAAGTAAGTTGGAATTAAACCAAAGTCACTTGTAAATCTATACTCTAACCAACTCAGACTCTAACGCTCGTTTTGCGCTTACTGATTCTCTTAAGTCACTCGAGTACCCTCGGCTCCACCATTTTTAATAATTTAACCATTACGAGTTTTAAGGCGATTCTTTCGCGAGTGTCTTACCAACTGCCTAAAACTCTTACCATAATTGTTTCATACATTAATTAACCCTTCTTGGTCTTTAACTATGTTTCAAAGTGAGGCGAGGGAAAATGTTTCGTTCGCGAAACTCCGTTACTTAAAACGGTTGTTTCTCCTAAACCGTGCATCGGAATCAAACGAACTACATATCAAAACGAAGCTCGTAACATGAACTGTCTAAACATGGCAATGGTCCAAATCTAGCAGGGAGTTCTCGGGTCCTAATGTTATGAACAAAAGCAGTCTAAAGCAAATCGGACATTATGACGGCTATGTTTACGCGATTTCCCATATTTAAACCATTCCAAAACACCACAATTCAACTACCAATCAATAACAACTTAAGATACCCATCAAAGCTACTGATTTTAGTCATAATAGGATCAAGGATCTCAATCCAATCATATATTATAACATCTCCAAATTCAACTAAACTACTTAACAATTAAGCTCGAATCATGCTTATCATTCAATCTACTACTCATCCATCCAAACCATCACCACACTTCAACAATCAAACTTATTACTAAAGGGTGAGAAGATTTATACCTTTCTTGGAGGGTGGAAAGTTACTAGGGAGCCTCAAAGAACCTTGATCTATCCTTATATAACCTTGATCTTGCAAATGAAATCAAGAACACAAAGTTAAAAGTTTGAAAACACTATTCACCCTAATCTTTGGTGAATTAATTAGCTATGAAAATCATGGAATCTTGAGCTTAAACTTATGGCTCATCTAAGCTATGAATTATGGAAGCTAAAGAAACAAACCTCTTGATTTTTGAAGGTGTGTAGCTAGGGTTTTGAAATTCTCATCCTTGCATTTTCCATTAAAAGCCGAAGCAAAAGAGAGGAAATGGGAGTGAAAATGCTTCCTTGATTTTTGTGTTTTGCTTTGATTTGTTTTGGTTGGTTGTTTTTGTTTTGTTTTAGTTAATTACCTATTTAACCTTGGACTTTGTGTGGTTCTCATTCAACCACACCTCCTTCCTTCCCATGTCATGCTTGTGTCATGCTATGATGTCATCTTTCCCTCCTTGTCCTCTTCTCATTGGTTGGGTGACATCATCCTCTCTAATCCCTTTGATTAACTTCCTAATTGTTTGCCTAATGACCGCTGATCTGTTATACGGTTCGCTTAACTTTCGTTTTCGTTTATCGTTTGAGAGATCATACCCGAGATCTTATTACTTAGGTTCCCTTAACCTTTCTCAATATATTATATTCCTTTTATGATCCTCTCTTATAATCCTTTAATTTAAATCCTTTTTATCCTGTTACCTTATACTCAATTCTTTCCGTATCTAGTGGATTTCCGGGAAAAATCAAAGTGTTCGGAATTGGATTCTAACGATCTTTACATACACTCATATACCATATAGAGTACTAATAAAATCTCAGAATATCCATAACAGAACCCCTACATAGTGTGGCATGAAAAGTTTTCTCATTCAGCAAAAACACTATTCATACGGGTTTTAAAAATTTCCAAAAATTGGGGTTATTACAGTCTCCCCTCCTTAAAAGGATTCCGTCCCGGAATCAGATAGAAAATGAATAGGGATACTCTCTTAGCATTGCACTTTCTAACTCTCGAGTAAATTTTCCCACATTGTGGTCCTACCACCATACTCTGCCTAGTTTGATAATCCTTCTCCTAAGCACTTGTTCCTTTTCACTCTATAATCCTTCCTGGTTGCTCCATATAGGTTACGTCGGGTTGCATGTCTATGCGCTCATATGCCCCTATTTATCTGGCATCTGAATTACACTTCCTTAATATTGATACGTGAAACACGTTACGACCTGCTACAGGTTCGGGGGTAGGGCTAGCTCGTATGCTAACTTCCCAATATGTTTTAGTATCTCAAAAGGTCCAATGTATCTTGGGCTTAGTTTTCCTTTCTTTCCAAATCTCATTAACCTTTCCAAGGGAATACCTATAACAGTACTAGGTCCCCTACTTCCTATTCCTTGTCCTTTCGTGTCAAATCAACATATTTATCCTGTCCATCTTGGGCTACTACCAGCCGTCCTCTGATTAGATCTATCATATCCTTGGTCCTTTGGACCACTGCTGGTCCGAGCATCTTGCGCTCTACAACTTCATCCTAACATAAGGGAGATCGACATTGTCTTCCCTCAAGGATCTCATAAGGTGACATCTCGATAATGACATATGATCTATTGTCGTAAGATAACTTAATCCGCGTTAAGTGATCATTCCAAATTCTTTCAAGTCTATTGCACAGACTCTCATCATAGCTTCTAACATTATAGCTTTTGCTTCTCAATACCCATTCTTTTCCAGTTCTTAATCGCTACTACCTTCTGTTCCTAAATTATATTGGTTATACTTTTGCTCGTTAGCATTCTATAACCTTTTAATAACCACGTCAACCTTAGTATCACGAATGTGTTTCCATTCCGAATACCACCATAACTTTACTACTCCTTTTTCAGCTGCTTCTATCTTTGGAAGCTTGATCAATCATATAGAAGTAAAGGAATTTGTTGAGAGATCACTATGATCATGAACACTTGTTATATCGCATAGTTAGTACAGAAGGTGGCCAGCCTTTAGTACTTGACAAACAATTAAACAATAGATGGTATCCTACTAGGCTTCTATCACACAGATAGATAGTCATTCGGCAATACCTCCCCTTCTGGAAGGGTTGTTCTTCTCAGCTTACATGAAATGAAAAGAAGAGAAAAGAACGAACTGAAGAGAATTGTATATTCATAAAAAATTTTATTGCCATAAAATATCTGGCTTGGAATCTACCTCTGAACTATAGAGGTTTGTCATAGGAGAACAAAACATATACGTATTTATATCAACATCAAGTATTATAGCATTATATTTCACATGCCTAAATATTTTTGCCATTCCGTCCATCATTCTATGGACCCAGGCTCTTCCTTGAGCTTATACACAATCACCTTGAAACTCCCTCGATATCGAAAATCGAATCTGGGATCTCATCTAGACATCATCGTTACTAGAATTCTATGCTTGCACCGCAACCTTCCTCGTATAATAATACGACTCTCTATTGATAAGAAAGAATAAATATTCACTAGGTAGATACTCTACTTAATTAGTCTATCAATGATAACTTATACACTACCACGACCCGGTTAGTGGTACTCAATCTCAACACCCATTCCAATACAACTCTCACGGTTGTAATCAGCTCACTACTCGCAGAATCATTGCTGCCTTACTATGGTCCACCACTGACCCACTGTAGTCTTTCATTTTCCATGAAGTCTTAATAGCTAACCATACAGAGTCCATACATCTCGTATCAAATCCTTCTAAGGAGGTAACATAATCACCATTCATGATTCATGAAGAACACTCCTGATCCTGACATACATACATGACATGAAGCAGATAAAATTGCAGGAGAGTTTCGATCAAAGCAACGATAGCAGGTTAATACCATTCTTAATCATATGCCTTAAATAGAAGACTTAACTCAAAGGTTCGTCTAGTCCTTTTTGAAATATGGTCCTGGCTTATCTCAAGATAGTATCTTCTGAGATAGATAGCCTGCTCATGGCGATTACACGAATTAAACCTTTACCAACTACTATTATGGTTGGGTATTGCACAGTCATCAGAAGGAATGTCAATCTTTCAAACCATAATACAACCTTTATGGCCTCAACCATTATTACTGTATTCCTCTGGCACGAACACCTGTAATTGTCCTCTTACACTTATAGTGTCGGCCACCTCTTTGGCCTTTCCTGATAGTAATATTTCCTTACAATCAATGTCGTCTTAACCACTTTCACTAATTTTCTACCCTATTTCCGATCACTGCTTGAGTGAAGATGTTTTCCTTAAAATCAGATGAGTAAAAAAAAATATCACCATTTTTCCATAAGTTATTGCCTCAGTCTTTAGAGGTTAATCACTGTCAAGACCGACTCTCAATCATACTTAGAACATCTTTTATCTTAAGTCCTAATTGCCCTGAACAATTTCGACCATTACTGGTTCGATCCATACCTTCTCGTGGTTTAACACGTGCCTCACTTGGCATCATTATAATTACGTCATATTTCCTTTATCAACATTTCTATTCTTGAGAATTTTGAATTTTACCTTTCTCCTTGTAAAACCTATAAGGTTATCCTTGAATCGTTCCTCCTGTATTTCCTAGATACAGGGCATATCAAAATACCATTTACTAATACTAAAACCATTGTCTATATACTTCTGAAAAATTTCTCCACTGATTCTTAAAGGTTGTTGTTACCTTAACCCTTTCCAATTCATACTGTCAAAACTCATACTATCCCTATTAAGGGTGAAATGCCAACCTTTATGCATTCCCCTAGGATTCATTTTAAGTTACCGATGTTCTATCTTTAATTCTACCTTTAAAAAGGTACATGCATCCTTCCATGGGTAAATCAAGTCATATATCCCTGATAAGGGTATCTTATTCAATCATTCCCACCTCGATAGTGTATACCTAATTTCACAATAACATCTGTATTCAAAATGAGGTCAATCAATATGGCCTCCAAAAGATAACAACGGTTATCCGTTTTTCTTGCCTAATTTGGTAACGATAACAAGGATATTCTGGAAGATATTGGTCGTGTTCAACGTGAACTTCTTCTTAATAATTCCTTATTTACTTTTGTTGTTTATCCCAACAGTCATCTCAATGTTGGGATACCTCTCATACCTGGCGTCTCCCTTTCTGGGTATCGAGCCACCGGTCTTACATTTAACATTCTTGAAGGTCACTTCCTTCATCCAATTTTCCTACTTTCTTACTTTCTTGTCTCCTTAGTCTATCCGTGTCTTATTATTTATCCTTCGAACTATCTCAAGGTTTCCTCGAATCCTCCCAACTTAAAGGGGGTACAATATATATATCTCTTATGCCTTCAACCCTCAATTTTAACTCATGGTGAATCACCCTCATCCTGACGATTACATACTTTTCTATTTCTATTGCTACGAGTCTTTAGGGTTTCCTCATACCCAACTCCCTTATCATTCCTCAAACTCTATTGCCTTTATATTCCTTTCCACTTCAGTTTCTATTTATTTTCCTTTCTCTTATCATTATTTCATGAACCAACACAGCATAAGCATTGATTTCAAGCATCCCGTCATTCTGGATTCGTGTTCTCAGAACGAATCTTGATAACTTTTACAACTTAGATTCATAATTCATCAT
This sequence comes from Apium graveolens, assembly GCF_009905375.1. NCBI lineage: Eukaryota > Viridiplantae > Streptophyta > Magnoliopsida > Apiales > Apiaceae > Apium > Apium graveolens. The sequence continues at coordinate 203,380,374 of NC_133651.1, read as the reverse complement.
ACTCGTCCGCCTTTGTTCTGGATCTACAGCTTTTACATTCTCTCCATAACCTTGGGAATTACTTTCCCGAAAACAATTGGCTGAACTTTAATCAGTTTATTATAATCTCTTGCTCCGTGCCTTCCTTGGCCTTTCACCAGCGGGTGGTCTCTCCCTTAGGAGGTAAGTGACAAAAAGACTCTTTTGTGATTCGTCAATCATTCAGAATTTCAAATGATTCCTATATTTCCTTTAGCCAGGCTCTTGCCTTGACTGGGTCAGCTTGTTCCTTAGAACTCAGAGAGCTTAGCAACTTAAAGGTCCTGAAAGAATTTCCCACTACATTGTTTCCCTCAAGGTGGTGGTTGGGAATAAAGTATAAGTTCTGTTTAGACAGGTCCATGAATTTCTATATAGGAGTACCGTCTCGGGTCTCCTTATCTCGCTCGACTTCTGCTTTCTTAGTCTAAATATTTCTTCCTACTCCCCATAATTGGGGTCATCTTTTAATTTAAAATCCTCATTTTCCACTTTATTATATTCTGGGTTCCTTATATCTTAATTGCGACCTCCCTGATTATCACATTCAAGGTTTGCCCCTAATCTTATTCCTTGTGGGGGCATATTACTTGGAAAAATTTTGAGAATCTCTGGTTATTTGTCTTACTTACTTTGCTTAAGTCTTTCCCTCGTTCAGTCCTTGCACGATTGCGAATTATGAATTCTCAAGTTCTATAAACTTCATGACACTCTCTTAAGTGTTAATAGAGCAATTAACAATGTGATCTTATCACAACAAACTGATCTGAACTGAAATTAACGAATATATACATAACCATTTGTTCGAGGGTACAACAACTGAACACATTAAAGAGAATTACATCATTTGATCTGATCGCTTCTATCCCGAAGGTACTATCATAGATAATCATCTAGTCATTAAAACTAATCATCCGTAACTTAGGCTAATCCTCCAAAAACGGTGCTGCATGAAATTCTTGTCAGATGGTTCAGACTCTGCACACTATTATGGATCAAGAAATGCGGGCACGCACGACATCCCTAACCTGCTCCATCACAGAGGTGATGAGGTCTAAGATAGTCACAAGTAGAGCTGGATCAACCTGACCCTCAAGACGGTCTCTAGCTGTAACACGGGTGGTAGCCTCAATCCTTTCCATGCTATACGCTAATCCTGCCGGAAGTACCCCACCCTCAATCCTCGGTGCAGTAAGTCGATCCAATAGATCACTCCTAACATTACGGGCCTCAGACAGGCCACCCAAAGTCATCTGATAATCAGCGATAAGAGAAGCCTGAGTGATAGCATCTAGCAGTCCATGGGGTGCAGGTGGTGCAGACCCAGGATATCCAAATGGATAACCAAGCACGGTATCAGGTGACAATGGTGCAGGAGATAAAGGTGGCATTTCCTCAGTAGGTGCTGGGCTCTGTACCGGGGATGGAACAGGAATTGGTGGGACCTCATGGATGTCTACAGGAACCTCTGGAAGAGGGTCTGATACTGGTATAATTGGTGTCGTGGAAGGCCCCACTCCTTCTGCCCTCATTAACCTTTGTGCCCTTGGTAACTCTTCATCCTCTAGTGCCACCCTCGCAGCCATTCTTGCTTTGGTAGTCGCCCTGACTACGATCATCAATTCCTCAGCGGTCCTCTCTTCATTCTCATCAGGATCCTCCATGAGATCCTCCTCAGCCACAATCCTTTCTGGAATAACATCCTCAACCACAACATTCTCAATCTGAACCTCATCCGGTCCCTCATTGGGGTACTCTATCAGATTCACAATTTGATCTCCAACTTGTAATAAAACATCCTCATGCTGATGCTCCTGAACCTCAGGGTTCGGTGCCCCGCTGCCCTATAAGAGAATGAACTATGTTACTATCACGATATTTATAAGGGTTCCCGTAAGGGTTTTAACTGTCAGTACTATGTTAGGTAGCCCGACTATGAACTTGGCAAGAGTTCTTATTATCTTAGTGAACTTATTATCTTAACGTCACATCATCTCTGAGGTTTATAACGCTTAGCTCTGATACCACTTCTGTAACACCCCCAAATCCGGGTTCGGGGATCCGGGTTGTCACGAGTTCCATTTCCCTTAATAACACCTAATCTTAATAATCAATCAACTACTCTGTACTGTGACCCCATAATAAACACACACACCACAAGTTATAGTCTCAGAGATGAACATCAAAAAAAGTAATCACAAGTCGTTTTATTCCACAATTATATGCCAATACACCTTAAAAGGTTTTCTGAATAAATTTACATTTTCTTTGCCATTATTACAATTCATGTTATACATAAGCCTGGCACATCAAAAGCTGAAAGCCTAGCCTATTGGTAGTTCCTACCTCAGCTACAGCGGCATCAACGCTTCCAGAAGACTGCCGAACGTTTTCTAACCGCTTGCGAATCGGGAGCTTGGTCCGGTTCATCTTGTCTATCTGATGTTGTGTGATGAAAGAAGAAAGCAAGGGTGAGCAGCAAGCCCGCCAAAATAATATGTATAATGATTAACAATATATGAGCCTTCTCATAGTACTCATGAAAATCTTGGTCAAAAGAAATGAACCAAGTTTGATATCTTAATGCGATGAAGTCACAAAATATTCAGTATATATACATATATACTTTTCAAAATCTTGGAAGTCCTCTTCCATGTATAATATACACAAAGTTCCAGTTTATAACTGTATAAAAATATCGTTGCAAGGTGATCTCATATATCTAACCTTGTCTCAACGTTTTTCTGAAGGTCTTTGTCATTCATAAGACAACCATTAACTAGATATAAGTTTAAAAGGTGAAGTTACAAGATACTCCAATATACTTATATCTTTTCCAAATACTACTTGAACTACCACCGTTCAAGTTATAATTAATTTCAAAAGGGTCATCCCATAGATGAGACCACAAGTTAAGACTTGAATGGATTCAATCTTTAAAATATTATTGAATGGAAATGAAGTTATGATATACTTCATTAAGTTCCGATATATATATATCCACATATATATCTCTTAAACATTTCCTGGAACCTCTGTTATGTAAAGTATGAACAGAGTTTGAAACATCCAATGAATTTTGGAAAGGAAAAGAATTTTGGCATAAACCAGATATCTTGCTGATCAGGCAAAGATACCAATAAGTAACCTTTTCTACTAGCAGATGGATGAATCCCCCACCGGTCATCACCCTGGCCACATAAGGACCTTGTGCTGGACCGCCACCCGGCCTCTTACGCGTTGATGGACTGCCACCCAGCCACTTACACTTTGATAGACCGTACCCCGGCCTGTCGCTTATGCCGACTCAATTAGATGGGCTTACTTCCCGAACATTGGGCAAGTAATCAATTCATTTATCAGAACAGCAACCTTGTTGCGAATATAAAATACACCACAAAGCCGGATCCCTTAGATTTTTTTGAGCGAGTATTCAAGTCCCCTTAAAATGGAAGATCTTGAATTTGAAAACAAGTTTTGGGATCCGCTATACCTTTTAAATTCATTTTGAAGACTCGAAAATATTTTTTAAGAATGTTTGGAGTAATGCTGATTTATTAAAATAAATCAGTCCCGATATGAAAGAAATATCTGAATATTATTATTTAAATAATATTCCCATAAGAATAATTGAGGTAGAAGTTGGAAAACTTATACTTGAATGAATAGCAAATAATCAAAGATATACTTATACGAAAGTAATATCTTTCTTTGAATAATCAAAAATAAGTTTGATTATCGACACCTTATTCTTTAATATAATAAAGAATATTATTAAATAATAAGCGGAGTCATAATACCTCGAATGAATATTATAAATAATATTCAAAAAAATAAGGGAGTCATACATCCTCAAATGAATATCCAAGTAATATTCAATAATAATATAAAGGAGTCATAAGCCCTCGAATAAATATTCGAAATAATATTCAATAAATAATATAAAGTTATCGAATAACCCTTATTCGATTAATAGTTTTGAAAACTATAAACATATATATATATATATATATATATATATATAAATATATATATATACATATACACAAAATCTACTCGGGATCCTCGACTCCCGGTTTTAGAAAATGTTTTCACCCTTTTGGGTCCCTATATTAAGGATATATGCAAATTACCGCTATCCTCTGGCATAGGTATTATCAACCGAATCAACAGATATATATGGCAAGAATACGAAACAGGCATGCATATGTACCATATAACATGCTACAATATATCGCAAGAATTTGCTATCACAAATATGCATTTATCGCAAGATCATGCATATACACATATACATCACAACAACAGTTATAACGGGTAGAAAACTTGCCTGAGCGACTGGGGGTGATTAATGGCTCGGGACGAGTCTGGTAACCTATAAGCAACAAGTAAGTTGGAATTAAACCAAAGTCACATGTAAATCTATACTCTAACCAACTCAGACTCTAACGCTCGTTTTGCGCTTACTGATTCTCTTAAGTCACTCGAGTACCCTCGGCTCCACCATTTTTAATAATTTAACCATTATGAGTTTTAAGGCGATTCTTTCGCGAGTGTCTTACCAACTGCCTAACACTCTTACCATTATTGTTTCATACATTAATTAACCCTTCTTGGTCTTTAACCTATGTTTCAAAGTGAGGCGAGGGAAAATGTTTCGTTCGCGAAACTCCGTTACTTAAAACGGTCGTTTCTCCTAAACCGTGCATCGGAATCAAACGAACTACATATCAAAACGAAGCTCGTAACATGAACTGTCTAAACATGGCAATGGTCCAAATCTAGCAGGGAGTTCTCGGGTCCTAATGTTATGAACAAAAGCAGTCTAAAGCAAATCGGACATTATGACGGCTATGTTTACGCGATTTCCCATATTTAAACCATTCCAAAACACCACAATTCAACTACCAATCAATAACAACTTAAGATACCCATCAAAGCTACTGATTTTAGTCATAATAGGATCAAGGATCTCAATCCAATCATATATTATAACATCTCCAAATTCAACTAAACTACTTAACAATTAAGCTCGAATCATGCTTATCATTCAATCTACTACTCATCCATCCAAACCATCACCACACTTCAACATTCAAACTTATTACTAAAGGGTGAGAAGATTTATACCTTTCTTGGAGGGTGGAAAGTTACTAGGGAGCCTCAAAGAACCTTGATCTATCCTTATATAACCTTGATCTTGCAAATGAAATCAAGAACACAAAGTTAAAAATTTGAAAACACTATTCACCCTAATCTTTGGTGAATTAATTAGCTATGAAAATCATGGAATCTTGAGCTTAAACTTATGGCTCATCTAAGCTATGAATTATGGAAGCTAAAGAAACAAACCTCTTGATTTTTGAAGGTGTGTAGCTAGGGTTTTGAAATTCTCATCCTTGCATTTTCCATGAAAAGCCGAAGCAAAAGAGAGGAAATGGGAGTGAAAATGCTTCCTTGATTTTTGTGTTTTGCTTTGATTTGTTTTGGTTGGTTGTTTTTGTTTTGTTTTAGTTAATTACCTATTTAACCTTGGACTTTGTGTGGTTCTCATTCAACCACACCTCCTTCCTTCCCATGTCATGCTTGTGTCATGCTATGATGTCATCTTTCCCTCCTTGTCCTCTTTTCATTGGTTAGGTGACATCATCCTCTCTAATCCCTTTGATTAACTTCCTAATTGTTTGCCTAATGACCGCTGATCTGTTATACGGTTCGCTTAACTTTCATTTTCGTTTATCATTTGAGGGATCATACCCGGGATCTTATTACTTAGGTTCCCTTAACCTTTCTCAATATATTATATTCCTTTTATGATCCTCTCTTATAATTCTTTAATTTAAATCCTTTTTATCCTGTTACCTTATACTCAATTCTTTCCGTATCTAGTGGATTTCCGGGAAAAATCAAAGTGTTCGGAATTGGATTCTGACGATCTTTACATACACTCATATACCATATAGAGTACTAATAAAATCTCAGAATATCCATAACAGAACCCCTACATAGTGTGGCATGAAAAGTTTTTTCATTCAGCAAAAACACTATTCATAAGGGTTTCAAAAATTTCCAAAAATTGGGGTTATTACACCAAGGTATTAAACAATTAACTAAAGAAATCCATAGTAAATCCGCTATGACCCCATGATCACGATTAGCCCATGATAGAACTCATCGTCACCATGGGTTCATATGAAAACATGATATAAACACAACGATATAAACTAATAAAAATTACTTAATAAAAATAGAGGACGTCACAAGAGTATTAAGGTTCAAAGAGTAAAGAAAACTAGCATCCACTGTTATAATGAATTAAAAGAATCACAAGATAAACGTATGCTTCCTCTTCTTCGTTGTTGCGTGCTAAAACGGTCTTCTTAATCTTCTTTCCTTGTTATTTGTTCCTTGCTTTTTTTTTGTGAAAACGTCTCCCAAATAGGTTTATATAAGAGTCCACAAGAAACAGCACTGTCAGAAGCCTGATAGAACTCGAATTAGAAAATCCAGAATTAAAATTCCCGTACCTAAGCGGCCGCCTCCAATCTCCACGCAGGTGCCTCCTGGAAGGCGGTCGCCTGCTCCTTCCAGGCAGGCGCCTGCAACCTTTCTGGAAAAATAATATTTTTGCTTCTGATTTTGCTGATTTCTTCGCACAACTCCCCGGAACTGATCCCAAGCACTTCCATAGTCTTATTTTGATGAATTCTCCCTATATAAGCAAATTATACCCTGAAATGCATAAACACTAAAAAAATGCATCAAATACACAAAATACTCGAATTCAAGACATCAATTCAAGCCGTTATGAGATGCTCTAAGTGGTATAAAATGCCACTTATCAGGTTCCTTGGTGAAACGATTCAGATAGTCTCTTAAGGACTCTTTTGCTCCCTGCACAATGCTCATGAGGGATGCTGAACTTTTCTCATGCACTCTCCCGCTGATGAATTGCTTAATAAAAGCCTGACTTAATTTTCTGAAGGACCCAATACAGTTTGGGGGTAAACGACTATACCATCCTTGAGCCATTCCCGACAGGGTTTGAGGAAATGCCCGACACTTAATAGCGTCATTCACGGGCTTCAACAACAGTGCATTAGAGAATGTTCTTACATGATTAGCGGGGTCTCCAGTGCCATCATAAGCTTTGATAGTGGGCATCTTGAACTTCCTTGAGATGTGGGCACTCATTATCTCTTCAGTGAATGGTGGAGTAGGATCATCAGGATCTCCAAGGGGAAGAAGATTGCTTGAATCCGCTCTTGGGACTATATTCCTTCTTTGTGACGGACCATCCAGGTCTATGATTGGAGGAGCATTTCTCCCCCTAGGTGGTAGTGGGGGTCTGGGGGCCTGGTGCACCTTCAAGTCGCGCTTCAGCCTTTGAATCTCAGCCTCGTGAGCCCTGATTCTCTCCTGTACTTCTTGGGGATTCGTCCCTCGGGTGTTCCTGTAACGTTGGTTGTAATATCCGGGAACAATTATGTGAATATTATATGTTAAATAAATAAATATTATGTGTTTCATAAATTTAAAGTAATTATTGCCATGACATTAGATGTTACAGTTGTTATGTGTGTTTCTACGCGGTCCAGGAAATTTTTCGATTGATTAATATATGTTTAAACTGCAATTATATGAATCTATCTGCAATCGGGACACGTGTTTATTAGTGTCTTTATTAAGGTACTCGTTTTATTTCATTTTATGCGCGTTTGAATGTATTCTAGGTGTTTTCGGGATTTTCTAGTAATTTAGGAGTCGTTCCTGTTTTTCAAAAACCAACGGACCGGGACCCCACCGGGACGTCAAACCCCACAAAATATGTGTTTTTATTTTTATAAAATTATTCGTATCTCAAATACCCAATATTTTCGCATTTTTGATTTATTCGCAATTTCTGGGGAATTTTGACATTAATTTTATATTTTATCACTTTTAAAATTATTCCCCGTAATTATTATTTTGGGACTAAATTATTGTAATTTAGGGATAAAAACACCCTTAATTTATTTTGGGGTATAATTTCTGTAAAAATATAAATACCAGCCATTTATTTATTTTATTCATTATTTTTATAAAATTTCAGAAAATTTAGAGTTATTCAAGAACAATATTGGGAGTGAGATTTCTTCTTAAACTTTGATCAATGTTTTAGGAAGATTGACTGAGCCGTTTTTGTTGATTCTGGAACCAAATCAAAGCTTGTTTCGAGCTCTATCTCTTGATATCAATATCTTGAATTGAGGTATAGTATTTATAAAATTGAATTTTTGGGTATTTTGTTCTTGAGAAATTCGTTTTTGAATTTTATGTGATTGTTTGATTTTTTGTTAATGGATTAATGTTCCCGGGATTACAAGGAGTGGTTTAGCATCTTGTTTTGTTAATTTTGATTACGATTTGAATAAGTTGGGGTTTTAAGTTTTCCAATTTTTCAATTTGATTTTTTGAGATTATAGTGATGTTCTTGGTTATGTTCAATGATTCGGTTAGTTTTTAATTATTCTGGGCTTCGTTTTGATACCGAGAACTTGGTCGAAATCGGAGTTTTCCGATTGGGTTGCCGGACTTGGTGTTGAGCTCACCGGAGAAGATGAACTGCGGGTTGTTTGCGGCTGCTGTCGGTTGGATCATGTTGTTGGGGAATCAAGGAATGATTTGGGTGCCAAATAGCTAACAAACGGAACGTGTAGGGAGCTGTTTTGGTGTCGCCGGAATCCGGCAGAAGTCACCGGATTCTGGGTTCAACCCAGATTCCGGTCGGCTTGAAACCCGACCCGGCCATCTTCTTCAAGACCCATTTTCTGAATAATAATAACCCGGTTTCAATCCTTTGTTCCCAAAACCCAAACCCTGAAACTGTTTATGCCAAATTCTTTTTATTTTTAATTCAAAATTCAATTTCAATTTTCAAAATCATTTCTTTTAATTTAAAAAAATCATTTAAGTATTATTTTGAATTCTAAAAATTATTTTCTGAATTATTTTAATTTCCTAAAATTATTTTCTTTTATTATTTTCAAAAATCTAATTTGATTTAATTATTTATAATTCATTTTAGTTAATTATTTAGGAATTTAATTAATTGATTAAAATTATTTAATCAATTAATTTCATTTATAAATAGTTAAATAAATGTAAATTATTTATAATTAATTCAAATAATTCCTAAAAAAATTATTTTTATGTTAGATATATTTGATAATGTCATGGTTAATATGATTTATGTTTAGTTTTCAGATCTTAGTTAAACAGGATAAATCAGTACTTACTGGAAGTCAGGACTTAAGGATATCAGTACTTATATTATCAGGAGATAATCATCGGAAGATGGATATCAGAACTTAAGTGCTGAAGGACGTTCAGATAAGGACAGTAGCTGATTAAAGGAAAGAAGATCGAGATAAACATAAGAAGAGATATGCATGAAGAAGGACTTCTATGAAGAATAGAATACTTGGAAAAAAAGATATCTGATTGATATATTTTAGGAAGCAGAATTATATTCCATATCAATTAGCGATTATCTTGTAACTGTGTAGTATATAAACACAGACATAGGGTTTACACTATAAGTGTTATTATATTCGAGAAGATTATTTATTGTAACCCTAGCAACTCTCGTGATATTTGTTCATCACTGAGAGGTAACAGTTCCATACTGTAACAGAGTTTATTGTTTCAATAAAGTTTGTTTTCTGTTACTTGAGATATTAAAAGTTCGATTTGATTGTATTTTACACTGTATTCACCTCCTCTACAGTGTGTGTGTGACCTAACAAGTGGTATCAGAGCCGATCTGTTAACGCATATACAGTTTAAGATCCAAACACAATCATGTCTGAAATAGAAACTCCAACTAAGCCTACCAAAATTGAAGAACCACCAAAGACACAAATTCAAAGTCGGTATGAGACCATCAGAGTTCCCATACTGAGACCATCTGAATATCCCGTATGGAAGGTGAGGATGACCATGTTCCTGGAAGCAACAAATCCAGAATATCTTGATAGAATCAAGGAAGGGCCTCACAAACCAACCAAGCTCGCTGTTGCAGTTGCAAGTGAAGTAGCAAAGACCGTACCAAAGGAGAATAATGATTATACTGCTGAAGATATCGCATCAATTGCTAAGGATGCTAAGGTACGACACTTACTGCATAGTGCCATTGATAATGTAATGTCAAACAGGGTAATTAACTGCAAGACTGCTAAGGAGATATGGGATGCTCTGGAAACAAGGTGTCAGGGAACTGATACAATTAAGAAGAATAGGAAGACAATACTCACTCAAGAGTATGAACACTTTTACTCAAAGGCTAATGAGTCATTGACTGATTTATATGATAGATTTGTCAAACTCTTGAATGATTTGTCATTGGTTGATAAGGAGTATGATCTTGAAGATTCAAACCTTAAATTCCTGTTAGCTCTTCCTGAATGCTGGGATTTGAAGGCAACAATAATAAGAGACAACTACAATCTTGATGAAACAACTCTTGATGAAATTTATGGAATGCTCAAGACTCATGAACTTGAGATGGAACAAAGAAGCAAGAGGAAAGGAGGAAAGTCAAGGACAGTTGCTCTTAAGGCTGAAGAAGAATCCCCCAAAGCAGCTACCTCAAGGAAAGACAAGGGTAAAGCTCTTTTCACAAAGTCTGATACTGAGTCATCAAGTTCTGAAAGTGATGATGACTCAGATTCTGAAAGCTTGCCTGAGACTGATGCTGATGAGGAGATGATGAAGCTGTGTGCTCTTATGGTGAAAGGGATCACAAAGATTGCATACAGGAAGTTCAGGAAGGGAAAGAAGTTTTCCAGGAAAGGCACAAGTTCTGATAAGAAGAATTTCAGAAGATCTGAGGGCAGAGGAGGAAAGTCTGATAGAGGAGATTATACCAATGTCAAATGCTATAACTGTGGTGAGAAAGGCCACATATCTCCTGATTGCAAGAAAGTGAATGGTGACAAAGGCAAGGCTCTTGTCACAAAGAAGAAAAGCTGGACAGACACCTCAGACTCTGAAAGTGAGAAGAACTATGCTTTGATGGAAAATGCTGATAAAGAAAGTGCTGAGAGCAGTTCTGAAGCTGCTGAAACAAAGGTACCTCAGACTACTTATGCTTTTCATACTGATGATATTAATGAGTTGAGAAGATATCTTAAAACCATGTTTGTTAGTTATAGAGATCAAACTTTAACATGTGAAAGATTAACTTCTGAAAATCTTGCTTTTAAGAAAAGAAATACTTTCTTAGAAAAAGAGTTAGTTATGTTCCATCAAACTCAGAAGGATAGAGATGATGCTTTTTATGTTAGGGATGAAGCGCTAAAAATGAATGAATCTCTAAAAACTGAGTTAGAAAAGGAAAAAGAGATTATCAGGACTTGGACTAACTCTGGCAGAACAACTCAAAATTTGTTAAGTAGTGAAAATTGGAAGGAGGGCTTAGGTTATGGAGAGGATAAGAATGATAAAGGAACTGTAGAAATTAAGCCTGTTGTTGTTAAGCAAAAACCAAAGTTAAAACCTGTTAAGTTTGTAACTATAAAGTCTGATAATGAGAAATCAGAAGTTAAAGTGGAATTAACTTCTGACAAACTAAAACAGGAAAAGACAGCTGAAGTAAACATAGGCTTCTAGGAAAACATGTCATAACTGTGGAAGTTCTAACCATCTGGCTTCTTTTTGCAGGAAGAATAAGAACATAAACTCCTTACCTTCGAAATTAGGAGTTAAGAGTCAGTCTGTTAAATATAAACCACAAAATCCTTGCTTTCATTGTGGTAGTTTATGGCATTCCATTTATACTTGTAAGGAATATCATAGTTTGTACTATGATTATTATCAAATAAAACCTTCTTTGAAGAAAGTTTCCATTGTTCCTTCTAGTGTAAATTCTAATTCAAAGTCTGATAGTGTAAGTTCTGATAAGAAAAATGTTAACATAAACTCTGATGCTAAATCCGCTGCAAATGTTAACAAACTTAATAAAGCCAAAGGATCCAAGCAAGTCTGGGTCCTTAAAACTAATCATTAGTGGTCTTTGTGATTGCAGGGCAACAGGAAAAATATTCTAGTTCTGGACAGTGGATGTTCAGGACATATGACTGGAAATAAGGCCCTGCTATCAGACTTTGTAGAGAAAGATGGCCCAAGTGTTTCTTAAGGAGATGGCAATATTGGAAAAACATTGGGATATGGCAATATTGTTATGGATAAAAAACCAAGGTTATTACTTGCTGTATTTAATACTAAGATTTGGGAGCTCAAGGCCTTTAATGGCTGCTCTCGTGTTTCGTGATTCAATCTGCCTTTACGAGATACCTACGTATCTCTGTGAATTAGAGAATCAAGCCAAAAAACGTAGTTCTGATTGGTGGGGGTGAGACCCCTTATATAGATGTTGGGAGTCCTTGAATTGGACTTGGTATAGGAGACTTGGTGGGCAAGTCTCATAATTAGAATGGACTTTGGAGTCCTAGATAGTAGGAAACTGTTTCCTTATCCTTTTAGGTCCCCTTGAGGCTAATCTCCAAGGATTTATATCCTTATCGGGACTCTTTTCAACATCTGATTTGTCCCTTATTAATTAATTACGAAATTAATTAATAATCAGGGCTTTTGGGCCTTTTTTTTTCCATCAGGCCTGATCTGGTCCATCAGGCTTAACCTTTCTGGTCTGAGTATCATATATCTTTTTATTGGGCCTGGCAGCCCACAGTTTGTACAATTAATGCAGTATTTAATTATACAAACATAATTTATTTATCCCTATCATTTGCCCCCCAACTTTTGGGAAACATTGATTAGGTTTCGCAGAAGTTAAGTCTATTTGTTCCCTTACAGGGTTTCGTTTTTCCGTAAAGTGTGGAGCGACCTACACATTTACAACGAATTTTTCCTTTTATTCAGGAATTATCTTAATTTCCAGGAATTTTTCCCTTATTTCTGGGATTTTTCCCTTATTTTCTGGAATTTTTCCCTAATTTTCTGGGATTTTCCCTAATTTTCTGGGATTTTTCCCTAATTTTCTGGAATTTTCTGGGATTTTTCCTTATTTTCTGGAATTTTCCCTAATTTTCTGGGATTTTTCCTTATTTTCTGGAATTTTCTGGGATTTTTCCTTATTTTCTGGAATTTTCAAATTTCCAGCCCTTTTTTCGACCAGGATCCAGGTCGAAATTTCGACCAGGATCCTAGTCGAAAAATGGGGCCAGCCTTGTCATCCTGGTCGAAGGAATTCGACTAGGATCCACGACCTGGAATTCGACCAGGATCCTAGTCGAAATTTCGACCTGAATCTAGGACCTGGAATTCGACCAGGATCCTAGTCGAAAATTCGACCTGGATCGAGGTCGAAAATTCAACCCTTTTTTTTTATAAGCCTATCGACTAGGATTTCGACTAGGATTCTAGTCGATATTTCGACCTGAATCCTGTTCGAAAATTCTTTGGTTTTCTTGCTTCCTGGTCGAAGGATTTCGACTAGGATCCACGACCTGGAATTCGACCAGGATCCTAGTCGAACTTCGACCTGGGTTTTTAATCCCTATTTTTTGAAAGATGCTTTGTTTTATTCGACCTCATTCCTGGTCGAAGCTTCGACCTCAATTCAGTTCCGTTATTCCAGCTATTTTCGGGTGTCTGCTCGAAAGATTTCGGGCAGGATTCACGACCTGGAATTCGACCTGGATTCTGGTCTTTTTTACCCGCTATTTTCGGGTGTCTGCTCGAAAGATTTCGGGCAGGATTCACGACCTGGATTTCGACCTGGATTCTGGTCTTTTTTACCCGCTATTTTCGGGTGTCTGCTCGAAAGATTTCGGGCAGGATTCACGACCTGGATTTCGACCTGGATTCTGGTCTTTTTTACCCGCTATTTTCGGGTGTCTGCTCGAAAGATTTCGGGCAGGATTCACGACCTGGATTTCGACCTGGTTCCTGGTCTTCCACTAGCCTTCTTTATTTAGCTTTAATTTAGGGTATTGTATTTTCCAAATCCTAATTGGATTTGGGCCTAGCCTTTTTTGTTGGGCCTTATTAAATTTTTCTGAGCCTCTATTATTGGGCTTTTCCAAATCTTATTGGGCCTCTTTTATTGGGCCTTTTCAAATCTTATTGGGCCTCTTTTATTGGGCCTTTTCAAATCTTATTGGGCCTCTTTTTATTGATCTGGGCTTAATACACCCTGTTAAGAATGCTCTAGAATTCCTTGGAATATTCTGGAATATTCTTTTTTCTGGGCTTTTTCTTATGGGCTTTTGTCCTCAATGGGCTTTTCGTCCCTTCAACTTCCTTTTCCTCTTATATAAAGGAATGAGGAAAGGCTATTACTCCTCACTTTCTCATTTCTTAGTTTTCTTCTTCATCTTCCTGCTAAGATTCTCAGAGGAATAACAGCAAGTCGGAGCTCAAAGCCTTTTTTCAGGAGCGCTTCTTCAGGTAAGATTCCTCCCTTTGCTTTTCATTATTTTTCCATTGTGTGCCATTTTAAGATAGCCTATTTACGTGCCTCATACTTTTTTTCAGATGGTTGACAAAAGAATGACTCGTTTGGCCAAGATGAACGTGGCTAGAAAGTCCAATGATTTTCCTATTCGATCGAGGTATACTTCCTTAATCGACATGATCAACACTCGAGGGGACGAGTATCCGTCTGATGCGCATCTGGACGCGCACGATCATATCAGTGCTTTACGGGATCCCAAGGAGCTGGAAAAGTTGAGCAGCTGCTTTAAAATCAAGGAGCCTTTTAAGCTGGTTCTTGCGGGTCCGGCCGACAGGGCCTGTCAGTGGAAGAAGGACGTGCTATGCGTCTATAGGGATACTCTGAGGGCAGGTATTAGACTCCCTTTTCATCCATTCATTCCTTTGCTACTGGCTGATGTGGGCATCAGCCCTTGCCAACTTCCCCCTAATTCCTGGAGGTTGATTCTGTGTTATCTGTCGCAATGCGCCAAGCACAACGTCCCCACATCTGTTGCTGTCTTCAGGAAGATTTTTCAGTTTAAAAACAGCCCTGATAAAAGTCCGGGTTGGGTTTCTATCAACCAGCGCCCCACTATCCCCCATATCGTAAATGGGAAGTCCATCCCTGACAACAACTTGGGGTGGAAGAAAGATTTTTTGTTTGTTATTTGGGAAGGTGGAGATTGGGGCTCCCTGTTTCGATCATCCTTTGGGCTGGCCGTAGACGGGAGCCCGAATGACATAACTTTGTCTGAGGAGGAGGCTAGAGGTTTCAACCTCCTTACGCAAGACAACGGCACTTCCCATTGTTGGGACCTTATCCGGGAGACCGTCCTGGTAGAACGCGGCCTTTCGCCCGTTAATAAGAAAAGTAAGTTCCCTTTCTTATCTCCTTTATTTCCTGCACTTTTATTTCATTGATTTTCAACTGACTTTGTTTGTTGCAGTGGCTGAGAAGATTGAGGAGGCTACCAAGCCGAAGGACCTGGAGACAACCAGGATGAAGAGGGTCGGGAAGATCTTTAAGGACCCTCGACTGGGTGACCGCTTCCCGGAGTTCCTTCTTCAGGCGACGGAGCCAGATGAGGAAGGCCCCAGCCAAGTTCTGCGCACCAAGCAGAGGCCAGGTGCCTACTTTCAACCTGCTTGGGGGATCCGGGGCAAGGACTCAATTGTGGGCAGCACGGCCCTGTCCAAGGAATGGTCTAAGCATTCCATTTCCCCGGTGGATTATCAAGATTTTGTCCTTCAACAGGACTTGGAGGGGAATGAGCTGTTTGGAGCCCAAGCTCTGGCGACGGTATGTACTTTACTTATGTTTTTTACAATTCTCTTTTCTTTCTTTTCTAAACCTTTGCTGTTTTCTCCTGCAGGCTAACGCCCATTTTCAAGGGGCTATTCACCAAGCCAAGGCTTGGAAGGTTGGCCTGGAAGATGCCAACAAGAAGTTGGAGGAGGCCAATCAAAAAATTGAGGCCCTTGAAGCTCAATTGGCCTCTTCCACTTCTGACCTGGAGACGGCCCGGGCTGAAAATGTCATCTTGAAGGCGCAGAAGGAAAAAGCCTTTGATGGCTGGATGGACACTCAAGAATTCAAAGACTTGATGGTGGAGCATGATGCCCTTCTTCATCCTGTTAGCTATAAGGAAGGCTGGGACGCTGCTGTGGAGGCCATCCAGGATGAGTTTCCCGAGGTCCTTGAGCAGTTGCCCTTTCCTTGCCCAGTGCGGGTTCCAGAGCTTGGAGGTGTTACTGAAAAGCTTGCTGGTATGATCAAGGATGGAGAGGAGGAAGATTCCCCCGAGGAGGAATTCGAGCCTGTTGCTAAGAAGGCCAGGGTGGAAGAATCTCCCAAAGCAGCGCCTCAACAGCCATCATCTTCTGCCGAGGGAACTTCTACAGGGACTTCGGAGGGGACGACCGAGACGTCCGAAGAAACGACTGAAACTTCCGAAGAGACTTCGGATAGTGGTTCTGAGGAATCTCATCCTTCCAAGGCCTAGCTTTTTGTATATCTTCTTTTTGAACTTTATTTATATCAGAACTTGTTACCCTTCGGGGTTATGTTTTATACGTTGCTTTTCTTGCCTTTTTCTGTTTTATCTTTACAATCTTAATATGCATTTGAACCTTAAACATCCTTAGATAGAAATAATTTCAAACTCTTTAATATGAAGTCTGGTTTTCCAAAACCTTACATAGCATGGGTTCGACCCTAATCAACAATAACTAGACAATGTAAATTCTACTGGAATATAAAATCCTATGCAAGCAAAGCTTCAAGGTGCTTTTAAACCTACTTGTCAATGACAAGTGAGAATCGTACTTCTCCTATCTTACACATAGTAAACCTTCAGGTTTTGTGCGTTCCAGGTCCTCGGGACTTCAAAACCTTCCATAGTTTCCAGCTTGTAGGTTCCTCTACCCTGAACGCTCTTGACTCTGTACGGCCCTTCCCAATTCGGGGCAAGCTTTCCTTTCTGTCCAACACCAGAAGCCTCTATTTTTCTCAAGACTAGATCTCCTTGTTTAAAAAATCTCTCTTTAACCCTTAGGTTGTAATAGAATGAAGCCTTTTTCCGATATTCTACTATCTTTGCATGTGCCTCATCTCGCACTTCATCAATTAGATCCAGGGCTAACCTCTGCCCTTCCTCATTTTCTACAGCATTGAAAGTCTGAATCCTTGGAGAGGAATGCGATATCTCCACGGGAACTACTGCTTCTGCCCCATATGCCAACATGAAAGGAGTTGCTCCTGTCGTGACTCTACAGGTAGTCCTATAGGCCCATAATATTGGAAGTATCTCATCCACCCAATTATTTCTTGACTTCTCGATCCTCTTTTTTAGTCCATCCAGGATTATCCGATTTGCTACCTCTGCTTGCCCATTGGCTTGCGGGTGAGCCACAGAGGTGAATCGTAACTCAATTTCATTTTCTTTACAATACTTCTTGAATTCCTCATTGTTGAATTGTGTTCCATTGTCAGTGACGAGGATACGGGGAATTCCATATCGGCACATAATGTTTTCCCACAGGAATTGTGCAACCTGCTTAGTTGTGATTTTGGCCAAGGGTTTGGCTTCGATCCACTTGGTGAAATAATCAATGGCTACAATCAGAAATTTCCTTTGTGCCGTGGCCATAGGAAAAGGCCCTAGAATATCCATCCCCCACATGGCAAAGGGAATAGGCGAGTTGATAGAGGTCAGCATCTCGGGGGGTTGTCTAACAACTGGTGCATGCTTCTGACAGCGATCACACTTCTTCACATATTCTTTGGCATCAGCCATCATTTCTGGCCAATAGAAGCCTAAACGGGTTATTTTATGAGCCAAGGCCCTGCCCCCCAGGTGTTGTCCACAAATACCTTCATGCACTTCTTCAAGAGCCAAGCGTGCCTCATCGGGCCTGAGACACCTCAGGTAAGGAACCACGAAAGATCTTTTATATAGAATCCCATCTATCAAAGAGTACCTTAGTGCTCGAACAGTTAACTTCCGTGCCTCAATTGCATCACTTGGCAACCAACCGGTCTGAATGTGAGCCTTGATGGGATCAATCCATGACGTCCCCAAGCCTACGGGAGCCACAAGCTTAACATCTATGCTTCGTGTCTTCAAAACACGGAAGTACACACTTCCTGAACTTTCTTCAATCTCAGATGAAGCAAACTTTGATAGCGCATCTGCTTTAGCATTTTCTTCCCTTGGAATGTGTTCAACATGGCATTCATTAAATTGGGTCATCACAGCCCTTACTAGGCGAACATACTTAGCCATCGTATCATCCCTTGCCTCAAATTCTCCCTTTACCTGGGATATGATCAGCTTCGAGTCTCCACGGACCTTTAAGTTTTTGACTCTAAGTGTCCCAGCTAGACCAAGGCCAGCAATCAGGGCTTCATACTCTGCCTCATTGTTTGTTGTTGGGAAGTCTAGCTTCATGGCATACTCAATTAAGAATCCATCAGGGCTTTGCAAAACCAACCCTGCTCCACTGGAATTTGTTTTTGATGCTCCATCAAAATAGAGAACCCAATATTCTTTCTCCTTGTCCCCATTGTCGACTCCCTTGTCTTGAGGTATGGTATCTTCCTGCCCCCCGACTTCTTGGTTGGGTATGGTACATTCCACCACGAAGTCAGCTAGTGCCTGGGCTTTTATGGCCGTACGTGGCTTATACTTGAGATCGAACTCTCCCAACTCTATTGCCCACTTAATCAGTCTCCCACTTGCCTTGGGACTGTGAATGATATTTCTCAGTGGCTGATTTGTTAGCACTTCAATTTGGTGAGCTTGAAAATAAGAACGCAGCTTTCTTGAAGCCATTACCAAGGCTAAAGCGAATTTCTCAATGGCTGAATAATTCAACTCAGCACCATGCAAAATTTTGCTGACATAGTATACGGGTTTCTGGACTTTCAGTTCCTCCTTAACCAACACGGCGCTCAAGGCGCTCTCTGAAACAGCCAAGTACAAAAATAAAACTTCATTCAGAACTGGCTTGGCCAACAACGGGGCCTGGCCCATATACTTCTTTAACTCTTCAAATGCCTTCTGATTTTCCTCATTCCATATAAAGTCTTTGATGTTCTTCAGTGACTTGAAAAATGACAAGCACTTGTCTCCTGACTTGGAGATGAATCGTCCTAACGCAACAACCCTTCCTGTGAGCTTCTGAACATCCTTGACAGTTTTGGGGGGTTCCATGTCCAGGATCGCCTTTATTTTATCGGGATTTGCCTCAATTCCCCTCTTCGAGACCATCAATCCCAAGAATTTTCCAGATCCTACTCCGAAAGCACACTTCGTCGGATTCAACATCATCTTGTGGTACCTCAGGACCTCAAAAGCTTCCCTTAAATGGGCTATATGATCAGTCTTTACTAGACTCTTGACTAACATGTCATCAACATAGACTTCCATAGTCTTACCAATAAGATCCTTAAAAATTCTATTCACCAACCTTTGATAGGTGGCTCCTGCATTCTTGAGACCAAACGCCATAACAAGATAACAATAAACACCAAAGTCAGTGATAAATGATACCTTTGGAATGTCATCCTTATGCATTTTGATCTGGTTGTATCCGCTAAACCCATCCATGAAACTCAGCATCTCATGTCCAGCGGTAGCATCAATCAAAGTATCAATTCTAGGCAGCGGAAAACAGTCTTTGGGGCATGCATCATTCAGATCGGTGAAGTCTATACACATCCTCCACTTTCCATTAGCCTTCTTCACCATTACAGGGTTTGCTAACCACTCCGGAAATTGAATCTCCTCAATGAATCCAGCCTCTAAGAGCTTTTCCACTTCCTGCTTTATAGCCTCTTGTCTTTCCGGGGCAAAATTTCTTTTCTTTTGTTTCACTGTCTTCCGGCTTGGATCTACGTTTAGCTTGTGAGTAATTAACTCCGGGTCTATGCCTGGCATATCAGCTGCTGACCATGCAAACACATCACTATTTTCTTGCAAAAATTTCACTAACTTCCCTTTAAGGGGCTCCTCTAATGTGGCTCCAATGAAAGTCGTCCTCTCAGGATTCTCGGGGTATAAAGGAACCGAGACCAATTCTTCTGCTGGCCTTCCTCTATTCTCATCATTTTCTCGAACATCCATATCTTCAATAGGAAGAACCTGCCCCCCGACTCCATCTGCCCTCAAAGAGGCCACATAACAGCTTCTAGCCATTTTTTGATCTCCTCTCTCTTCTCCAATCCCGTTTCGGGTGGGAAACTTCATGACTGAATGGTAGGAAGAGGGGACTGCCTTAAAGGCATGTATCCCTGTTCTCCCCATGATAGCATTATAAGTTGAACTAGCCTTTACCACTACGAAATCCAGCATCTGCGTTGCTTGCCTTGGCTCCGTACCTATGGTGGTTGGCAACTTGATTATCCCTTCCACAGGACATTCTACTCCAGCAAATCCATATATCGGCATGTCGGTTGGTGTTAACTGGGAGTCGTTATACCCCATCCTTAGAAAGGTGTCGTGGAGCAAGATATCCACAGAAGCACCATTATCCACAAGGACCCTCTTAACCGGGCTATTTCCTATTATTGGTGTTATGACCAGCGGGTCGTCATGGGGAAACTTCACACCCTCTAGGTCGGAATCATCAAAAGCCAATGTTACTTCTGTTCTGGCCCTCTTCGGGGCTTCTCCAACAATATGCATAACCTCTCTAGTATATGCCTTTCTGGAATTTTTGGACAATCCAGCAGCAGTTGGACCTCCAAAGATCGTGTTTATCACAGGCCCTCGAGGTCTCGGCCCTCCATAAATGGTGTTTATAACCGGTCCTCTAGGCTGGGGGTTTCGCCCCTGATCGTCTTGGTCCCTCCTACGATCTTCAAAGTTCTTCCTTCCATTATTATTTCTGTCCCCTCCATCTCCAGTATACTTGTTCAATCTTCCTTTTCGAATCAAAAACTTAATTTCATCTTTCAATTGCCTACACTCATCGGTGTCATGGCCAACATCTTTGTGAAACCTGCAATACTTGCCCTTATCTAGCTTGGCGGGATCAGCCTTCAAGGGCTTAGGCCAGCGAATATCTCTGTCTTTCTAAATCTCCATCAAAATCTGACTTCTGGGAGCATTCAACTTAGCGTATTCAGTGAACTTTTGCCCAGGTCCTCCCTTCTTGGGGGTTGAATCAGGGTTTTGTTCGGTTCTAGGATATTTGTCCTTAGCGATATACTCCAAATCAGTTTTTCGTTTCTTGCCTCCAGTGGGCTCATTACTTACTACGGTCTTCCTCATACTTTCTTCAACCTTGATATACTTCCCTGCCCTCTCTTGGAGCTGCAACATGCTCTCAGGTGGTCGTTTGGCCACAGACGGCGCCAAATGTTATGGATAAAAAACCAAGGTTATTACTTGCTGTATTTAATACTAAGATTCGGGAGCTCAAGGCCTTTAATGGCTGCTCTCGTGTTTCGTGACTCAATCTGCCTTTACGAGATGCCTACGTATCTCTGTGAATTAGAGAATCAAGCCAAAAAACGTAGTTCTGATTGGTGGGGGTGAGACCCCTTATATAGATGTTGGGAGTCCTTGAATTGGACTTGGTATAGGAGACTTGGTGGGCAAGTCTCATAATTAGAATGGACTTTGGAGTCCTAGATAGTAGGAAATTGTTTCCTTATCCTTTTAGGTCCCCTTGAGGCTAATCTCCAAGGATTTATATCCTTATCGGGACTCTTTTCAACATCTGATTTGTCCCTTATTAATTAATTACAAAATTAATTAATAATCAGGGCTTTTGGGCCTTTTTTATTCCATCAGGCCTGATCTGGTCCATCAGGCTTAACCTTTCTGGTCTGAGTATCATATATCTTTTTATTGGGCCTGGCAGCCCACAGTTTGTACAATTAATGCAGTACTTAATTATACAAACATAATTTATTTATCCCTATCAAATATCAATCTTAGGAATGTCATCATTAAAGAAGTAGCTCTGGTCTCAGGACTTAAACACAATCTGCTGAGTATAAGTCAAATCTGTGACAGAGGTTATCATGTTGATTTCTTTGAAGAACACTGTGAAGTTGTGAGTAAATCTAAAGACAAAGTTGTTCTGAAAGGATACAGGCGTGGTAACATTTATGAAGCTAAGCTTTCAACATGTACCGATGGTTCTGCAATCTGTCTGATGAGTAGAGCATCAATGGAAGAAAGCTGGAATTGGCACAAGAAACTCTCTCATTTAAATTTCAACAATATAAATGAGCTGGTCAAGAAAGATCTTGTGAGAGGACTGCCAAAGTCATTATTTGCTCCTGATGGCCTTTGTAATTCTTGTCAGAAGGCCAAACAAAGAAAATCTTCATTCAAGAGCAAGACTGAATCATCAATTCTTGAGCCTTATCATCTACTACATGTTGATCTATTTGGTCCAGTGAATGTCATGTCTATTGCAAAGAAGAAATATGCGTTGGTCATAGTGGATGAGTTCACCATATACACATGGGTGTATTTCTTGCACACAAAAAGTGAAACTGCATCTATCTTGATTGATCATGTCAAACATCTGGATAAATTGGTCAAAGATTCTGTGAAAATCATAAGGAGTGATAATGGCACTGAGTTCAAGAATTTGATAATGAAAGAGTTCTGCATAAACCATGGAATTAAGCAGGAATTTTCTGCTCCTGGAATTCCACAGCAAAATGGAGTTGTGTTATGGATTAAAACTACTATATATAATTGCTGTATTTAATACTAAGGAACGTGAGCTCCAAGGCTCGATTTGACTGCTCTTGTATTTCGTGACTCAATCTGCCTTAACAAGATGCCTACGTACCTTGCTGATTGCCAAGGATCAAGTCAAAAAACGTAGTTCTGATTTGTGGGGTGAGGCCCCTTATATAGATGTGGGAGTCCTTGAATTGGACTTGGTATAGGAGACTTGGTGGACAAGCCTCTGAATTAGGATAGACTTAGGAGTCCTAGGAAGTAGGAAGCTGATTCCTTATCCTTTTAGGTCCCCTTGAGGCTAATCTATAAGGATTTATATCCTTATCGGGACTCTTCTCAATAGCTGATTTTTCCCTTATTAATTAATTACGAAATTAATTAATAATCAGGGCTTTTGGGCCTTTTTTATTCCACCAGGCCTGATCTGGTCCATCAAGCTTAACCTTTCTGGTCTGAATATTATACATCTTATTATTGGGCCTATCAGCCCATTAATTATAAAATCAGGACTTATTTATCCCTATCATTTGCCCCCCAACTTTTGGGAAACATTGATTAGGTTTCGCAGAAGTTATTCGTTCCCTTTCAGGGTTTCGTTTTTGCGTAAAGTGTGGAGCGACCTACACATTTACAATGAATCTTCCTTTTATTCAGAAATTATCTTAATTTCCAGGAATTTTTCCCTAATTTTCTGGGATTTTCCCTAATTTCTGGATTTTTCCCTTAATTTCTGGGATTTATCATAATTTTCTGGGATTTTCCCTAATTTTCTGGGATTTTTCCCTAATTTCTGGATTTTTCCCTAATTTTCTGGGATTTATCCTTAATTTCTGGATTTTTTCCCTAATTTCTGGGATTTTTCCCTAATTTCTGGATTTTTCCCTAATTTTCTGGGATTTATCCTTAATTTCTGGATTTTTTCCCTAATTTCTGGGATTTTTCCCTAATTTTCTGGATTTTCCCTAATTTCTGGGATTTTTCCCTAATTTTCTGGATTTTTCCCTAATTTTCTGGGATTTTCCCTAATTTCTGGATTTTTCCCTTAATTTCTGGGATTTATCCTAATTTTCTGGGATTTTTCCCTAATTTTCTGGGATTTTTCCCTAATTTCTGGATTTTTCCCTAATTTTCTGGGATTTATCCTTAATTTCTGGATTTTTTCCCTAATTTCTGGGATTTTTCCCTAATTTTCTGGATTTTTCCCTAATTTCTGGGATTTTTCCCTAATTTTCTGGATTTTTCCCTAATTTTCTGGGATTTTCCCTAATTTCTGGATTTTTCCCTTAATTTCTGGGATTTATCCTAATTTTCTGGGATTTTTCCCTAATTTTCTGGGATTTTTCCCTAATTTCTGGATTTTTCCCTAATTTTCTGGGATTTATCCTTAATTTCTGGATTTTTTCCCTAATTTCTGGGATTTTTCCCTAATTTTCTGGATTTTTCCCTAATTTTCTGGGATTTTCCCTAATTTTCTGGGATTTTTCCTTAATTTTCTGGGATTTTCCCTAATTTTCTGGATTTTTCCCTAATTTTCTGGGATTTATCCTTAATTTTCTGGATTTATTCCTTAATTTTCTGAAAATACTAACATTTTTCAGAAATTATTTAAGGAATTTCCTTATTTTTCTTTTTTTTTATACAGATTTCGACCAGGAATCCATTCGGCCAGGATCCTGGTCGAATTAACTTTCAGTATGCCTTGGTCGACTGAATTTCGAGCAGGTTCTATTCGATCAGGAATCCTGGTCGATTTTCGGCCAGGATTTTCACCCCTTCCTTTTTTTTTTTTTTTTTTTTTTTTTTACAGTTTTCGAGCAGAAAATTTTCGAGTAGGAAATTTCAATTTCGGTCAGGATTTTCGGTCAGGAGTCCTAGTTTTGACCGAATTAACTTCCCTTGGTTGCCCAGGTCGATAGAAATTCGGGCAGGATCCATTCGACCAGGATTTGGCCTTGCTTTCTGGTTGATAGGGATAAATAAATTATGATTGTATAATTAAATACTGCATTAATTGTACAAGCTGTGGGCTGCTAGGCCCAATAAAAAGATATATGATATTCAGACCAGAAAGGTTAAGCCTGATGGATCAGATCAGGCCTGGTGGAATAAAAAAGGCCCAAAAGCCCTGATTATTAATTAATTAATAAGGGAGAAATCAGATGCTGAAAAGAGTCCCGATAAGGATATAAATCCTTAGAGATTAGCCTCAAGGGGACCTAAAAGGATAAGGAATCAGCTTCCTACTTCCTAGGACTCCTAAGTCTATCCTAATTCAGAGGCTTGTCCACCAAGTCTCCTATACCAAGTCCAATTCAAGGACCACCAACATCTATATAAGGGGTCTCACCCCACAAATCAGAACTACGTTTTTTGACTTGATCCTTGGCAATCAGCAAGGTACGTAGGCATCTTGTTAAGGCAGATTGAGTCACGAAACACAAGAGCAGTCAAATCGAGCCTTGGAGCTCACGTTCCTTAGTATTAAATACAGCAATTATATATAGTAGTTTTAATCCATAACATTTGGCGCCGTCTGTGGGAAAAACGGAACAACAACCATGGCGAGAACACGGAGAACAACCAGCACTCTGGAGGAGGGAACACCATCAGGGACAACCCAGGTGATTTCATCAACCGTGGAGGTTCCTCCCCATTCAACTTATGCATCTACTCAGGGGGAAGCCCAGACAGGGGCAACTCAACCTCAGCCACAAGGGACAACTCCCCCGACTATTCAAGGTACGAATCCTCAAGTTCAACAAGTACATATACCTGTGAATTCTCGACCCGTCGGGTATGAATATTCAACTGTTGTTACTACTAACCCCCCTTATGGGATGCCCCTTCACCCTGAGGTTGGAGGAAGCGGATATGCTGGGCGAAGTGAAGCACGAGGGTGGTCGCCCCCCTATATACGAGGTTTGGATCCTATCCCTGAGGATCGGGAATTTTCTGGTCCATACACTGAGAGAGACTCCGAATCTTCGGATGATGAAGTGGCCCCGAGAAGGAGGCGTCCTGGAAAAGAGCCAATGGCCGATGGAAGGCAACGCCCCCAAAGCACCCCAGGGGCGAATCCCCAAGAAGTGCAGGAAAAGATCAGGGCTCATGAGGCTGAAATCCAAAGGCTGAGGCGTGACTTGGAGGCTCACCAAGCCACCAGAACCCACATACCACCTAGGGGGAGAAATCCTCCTCCTATCATAGACCTGGATGGTCCGGTAAGAAGAAGGGCTGCTGTCCCAAGAACTGATCCAAGCAATCTCCTTCCCCTTGGAGATCCTGATGATCCAACTCCACCCTTCACAGAAGAGATAATGAATGCCCATATCTCAAGGAAATTCAAGATGCCCACTATCAAAGCCTATGATGGCACGGGAGACCCCGCTAATCATGTTAGGACATTCTCTAATGCACTGCTGCTGCAACCCGTGAATGATGCTATAAAATGTCGGGCCTTTCCTCAAACCCTGTCGGGTATGGCTCAAAGATGGTACAGTCGCCTACCCCCAAATTCTATTGGATCATTCAGAGAATTAAGTCAGGCTTTTATTAAGCAATTCATCAGTGGAAGAGTCCATGAGAAAAGTTCAGCATCTCTTATGAGTCTTGTGCAGGGAGCTAAGGAATCCTTAAGAGATTACCTGAATCGTTTTACAAAGGAGGCTTTAAAAGTCCCAGACCTTGATGATAAGGTAGCCATGATAGCACTGCAACAAGGAACTAGGGATGAGTTTTTTAAGATGTCTTTGGCCAAACGACCCCCTGAGAGCATGTTGCAGCTCCAAGAGAGGGCAGGGAAGTATATCAAGGTTGAAGAAAGTATGAGGAAGACCGTAGTAAGTAATGAGCCCACTGGAGGCAAGAAACGAAAAACTGATTTGGAGTATATCGCTAAGGACAAATATCCTAGAACCGAACAAAACCCTGATTCAACCCCCAAGAAGGGAGGACCTGGGCAAAAGTTCACTGAATACGCTAAGCTGAATGCTCCCAGAAGTCAGATTTTGATGGAGATTGAGAAAGATAGAGATATTCGCTGGCCTAAGCCCTTGAAGGCTGATCCCGCCAAGCTAGATAAGGGCAAGTATTGCAGGTTTCACAAAGATGTTGGCCATGACACCGATGAGTGTAGGCAGTTGAAAGATGAAATTGAGTTTTTGATTCGAAAAGGAAGATTGAACAAGTATACTGGAGATGGAGGAGACAGAAATAATAATGGAAGGAAGAACTTTGAAGATCGTAGGAGGGACCAAGATGATCAGGGGCGGAATCCCCAACCTAGAGGACCAGTTATAAACACCATTTATGGAGGGCCGAGACCTCGAGGGCCTGTGATAAACACGATCTTTGGAGGTCCAACTGCTGCGGGATTGTCCAAAAATTCCAGAAAGGCATATACTAGAGAGGTTATGCATATTGTTGGAGAAGCCCCGAAGAGGGCCAGGACAGAAGTAACATTGGCTTTTGATGATTCCGACCTAGAGGGTGTGAAGTTTCCCCATGACGACCCGCTGGTCATAACGCCGATAATAGGAAATAGCCCGGTTAAGAGGGTCCTTGTGGATAATGGTGCTTCTGTGGATATCTTGCTCCACGACACCTTTCTAAGGATGGGGTATAACGACTCCCAGTTGACACCAACCGACATGCCGATATATGGATTTGCTGGAGTAGAATGTCCTGTGGAAGGGATAATTAAATTGCCAACCACCATAGGTACGGAGCCAAGGCAAGCGACTCAGATGCTGGATTTCGTGGTGGTAAAGGCTAGTTCAACTTATAATGCTATCATGGGGAGAACAGGGATACATGCCTTCAAGGCAGTCCCCTCTTCCTACCATTCAGTCATGAAGTTTCCCACCCGAAACGGGATTGGAGAAGAGAGAGGAGATCAAAAAATGGCTAGAAGCTGTTATGTGGCCTCTTTGAGGGCAGATGGAGTCGGGGGGCAGGTTCTTCCTATTGAAGATATGGATGTTCGAGAAAATGATGAGAATAGAGGAAGGCCAGCAGAAGAATTGGTTTCGGTTCCTTTAGATCCCAAGAATCCTGAGAGGATGACTTTCATTGGAGCTACATTAGAGGAGCCCCTTAGAGGGAAGTTAGTGAAATTTTTGCAAGAAAATAGTGATGTGTTTGCATGGTCAGCAGCTGATATGCCAGGCATAGACCCGAAGTTAATTACCCACAAGTTAAACGTGGATCCAAGCCGGAAGACAGTGAAACAAAAGAAAAGAAATTTTGCCCCGGAAAGACAAGAGGCTATAAAGCAGGAAGTGGAAAAGCTCTTAGAGGCTGGTTTCATTGAGGAGATTCAATTTCCGGAGTGGTTAGCAAACCCTGTAATGGTGAAGAAGGCTAATGGAAAGTGGAGGATGTGTATAGACTTCACCGATCTGAATGATGCATGCCCCAAAGACTGTTTTCCGCTGCCTAGAATTGATACTTTGATTGATGCCACCGCTGGACATGAGATGCTGAGTTTCATGGATGGGTTTAGCGGATACAACCAGATCAAAATGCATAAGGATGACGTTCCAAAGGTATCATTTATCACTGACTTTGGCGTTTATTGTTATCTTGTTATGGCGTTTGGTCTCAAGAATGCAGGAGCCACCTATCAAAGGTTGGTGAATAAAATTTTTAAGGATCTTATTGGGAAGACTATGGAAGTCTATGTTGATGACATGCTAGTCAAGAGTCTAGTAAAGACTGATCATATAACCCATTTGAGGGAAGCTTTTGAGGTCCTGAGGTACCACAAGATGATGTTGAATCCCACGAAGTGTGCTTTCGGAGTAGGATCTGGAAAATTCTTGGGATTGATGGTCTCAAAGAGGGGAATTGAGGCTAACCCCGATAAAATAAAGGCAATCCTGGACATGGAACCCCCAAAAACTGTCAAGGATGTTCAGAAACTCACAGGAAGGGTTGCTGCGCTAGGACGATTCATCTCCAAGTCAGGAGACAAGTGCTTGTCATTCTTCAAGTCATTAAAGAACATTAAAGACTTTGTATGGAGTGAGGAAAATCAGAAGGCATTTGAAGAGTTAAAGAAGTATATGGGCCAGGCCCCGTTGTTGGCCAAGCCAGTTCTGGGTGAAGTTTTATTCTTGTACTTGGCTGTTTCAGAAAGCGCCTTGAGCGCGGTGTTGGTTAAGGAGGAACTAAAAGTCCAGAAACCCGTATACTATGTCAGCAAAATTTTGCATGGTGCTGAGTTGAATTATTCAGCCATTGAGAAATTCGCTTTAGCCTTGATAATGGCTTCAAGAAAGCTGCGTCCTTATTTTCAAGCTCACCAAATTGAAGTGCTAACAAATCAGCCACTGAGAAATATCATTCACAGTCCCAAGGCAAGTGGGAGACTGATTAAGTGGGCAATAGAATTGGGAGAGTTCGATCTCAAGTATAAGCCACGTATGGCCATAAAAGCCCAGGCACTAGCTGACTTCGTGGTGGAATGTACCATACCCAACCAAGAAGTCGGGGGGCAGGAAGATACCACACCTCAAGACAAGGGAGTCGACAATGGGGACAAGGAGAAAGAATATTGGGTTCTCTATTTTGATGGAGCATCAAAAACAAATTCCAGTGGAGCAGGGTTGGTTTTGCAAAGCCCTGATGGATTCTTAATTGAGTATGCCATGAAGCTAGACTTCCCAACCACAAACAATGAGGCAGAGTATGAAGCCCTGATTGCTGGCCTTGGTCTAGCTGGGACACTTAGAGTCAAAAACTTAAAGGTCCGTGGAGACTCGAAGTTGATCATATCCCAGGTAAAGGGAGAATTTGAAGCAAGGGATGATACGATGGCAAAGTATGTTCGCCTAGTAAGGGCTGTGATGACCCAATTTAATGAATGCCATGTTGAACACATTCCAAGGGAAGAAAATGCTAAAGCAGATGCGCTATCAAAGTTTGCTTCATCCGAGATTGAAGAAAGTTCAGGAAGTGTGTACTTCCGTGTTTTGAAGACACGAAGCATAGATGTTAAGCTTGTGGCTCCCGTAGGCTTGGGGACGTCATGGATTGATCCCATCAAGGCTCACATTCAGACCGGTTGGTTGCCAAGCGATACAATTGAGGCACGGAAGTTAACTGTTCGAGCACTAAGGTACTCTTTGATAGATGGGATTCTATATAAAAGATCTTTCGTGGTTCCTTACTTGAGGTGTCTCAGGCCCGATGAGGCACGCTTAGCTCTTGAGGAAGTGCATGGAGGTATTTGTGGGCAACACTTGGGGGGCAGGGCCTTGGCTCATAAGATAACTCGTTTAGGCTTCTATTGGCCAGAAATGATGGCTGATGCCAAAGAATATGTAAAGAAGTGTGATCGTTGTCAGAAGCATGCACCAGTCGCCAGACAACCCCCCGAGATGCTGACCTCTATCAACTCACCTATTCCCTTTGCCATGTGGGGGATGGATATTCTAGGGCCTTTTCCTATGGCCACGGCACAAAGGAAATTTCTGATTGTAGCCATTGATTATTTCACCAAGTGGATCGAAGCCAAACCTTTGGCCAAAATCACAACTAAGCAGGTTGCACAATTCCTGTGGGAAAACATTATGTGCCGATATGGAATTCCCCGTATCCTCGTCACTGACAATGGAACGCAATTCAACAATGAGGAATTCAAGAAGTATTGTGAAGAAAATGAAATTGAGTTACGATTCACCTCTGTGGCTCACCCGCAAGCCAATGGGCAAGCGGAGGTAGCAAATCGGATAATCCTGGATGGATTAAAGAAGAGGATCGAGAAGTCAAGAAATAATTGGGTGGACGAGATACTTCCCATATTATGGGCCTATAGGACTACCTGTAGAGTCACGACGGGAGCAACTCCCTTCTTGTTGGCATATGGGGCAGAAGCAGTAGTTCCCGTGGAGATATCACATTCCTCTCCAAGGATTCAGGCTTTCAACGCAGAGGAAAATGGGGAAGGTCAGAGGTTAGCCCTGGATTTGATCGATGAAGTGCGAGATAAGGCACATGCAAAGATAGTAGAATATCAGAAAAAAGCTTCTTTCTACTACAACCTAAGGGTTAAAGAAAGGTTTTTTAAACAAGGCGATCTAGTCTTGAGGAAGATAGAAGCATCTGGTGTTGGACAAAAAGGGA
Source organism: Apium graveolens (assembly GCF_009905375.1). Taxonomy (NCBI): domain Eukaryota; kingdom Viridiplantae; phylum Streptophyta; class Magnoliopsida; order Apiales; family Apiaceae; genus Apium; species Apium graveolens. The sequence continues at coordinate 203,349,535 of NC_133651.1, read as the reverse complement.
AGCTTGCCCCAAATTGGGAAGGGCCGTACAAAGTCAAGAGCGTTCAAGGTAGAGGAACCTACAAGCTCGAGACTATGGATGGTTTTGAAGTCCCGAGGACCTGGCACGCACAAAACCTGAAGGTTTACTACGTGTAAGATAGGCGAAGTACGATTCTCACTTGTCATTATGACAAGTAGGTTTAAAAGCACCTGGAAGCTTTGCTTGCGTAGGATTTTATATTCCAGTAGAATTTACATTGTCTAGTTATTATTGATTAGGGTCGAACCCATGCTATGTAAGGTTTTGAAAAACCAGACTTCATATTAAAGAGTTTGAAATTACTTCAATCCAAGGATGTTTAAGGCTCAAATGCATATTAAACAGAAAGAGGCAAGAAAAGCAACATATAAAATATAAGCCCCAAAGGGTAATAAGTTTTGAATACAATTAAGTCAATACAATAAGACAAGCCATGCAAGGCTGAAAAAGCTCTAAGGAGCTGAGGTGCCCTCGGCGTCCATATCATCGTCTTCTCCGCTCTCGCTAGATGTCTCCGTCGTCTCGGAGGAGGAAGAGCTGTCATCCTCAGCAGGTCTGGAAGAAGACTCGGGAGGAGGAAGAAGTGGATCCTGAGGAACATGGTCCGAGACAACTACTCGGGTACGAAACCTCTGTAGCAAAGCCTCGTCATCAGGGCAGATGTAGTCCGCCGGGTTAATATCAGGACAAGCCTCGTTCACGGTCCCAAGGGCCGTGTCCCAACCAGTCCTAAAAAACTCGGGGAAGACTGAATCATCCCTAATCCTCATAGATTGGGCAAACTCCTCCGAGTCCAGATAGTTGTCTATAGCCTTATCCTTATCCGCCCGGAGTACCACCAGCTCGGCGTTAGACTCTTCGAGTTCTTCCTCCTTGCGCTTGAGCTTCTTCTCCAGGGTAGCATACTTCTTCTGCTGCCTCCTGAGGGCATTATCGGCCTTATCAGAAGCCCGCTTCCATGATTCGGCTTGCCTCACAGCGCCTTGAAAGTAGGCGTTAGACTGAAACAAAACAATTAACAAAGTATAAGGCAAGAAAGTGCTACAAGAACGAGAAATAAGTTTGAAAAAGAGAAGGCATACCGAAGCCAGAGATTGGGCTCCCATGAGCTTAATCCTCTCAAGGTCAGGGGTGGCCACCACATCAGTAAAGTCCTTTGGAGTCACGCTATGGTAGGACCAATCCCAAGCATGCTTCGTGGAACCAACCACGGTATCCCCTCGGCGGAATCCCCAGAGAGGCTGAAAGGCGCCTGTAGCAGCAGCAGCAGGGGCAGCAGCAGTGATAGGAGCATTATGGCCCTCAGCTCCTTCAGTTGAAGCCTCCCCCATAGGCTCCTTGTGCTTTCTCAAGAAGATAGGCTCTGTCGCCTTTCCTCGGGTGTCTAGGCCTGCTAACCGAGCTTTCTTCATCCTAGCTGTTTCCTCGACCAAGGGGACATTGTCCTCGTTAATCTCCTTAGCAGCTGAAACAAAGCAAAAGACAAAATAAGTGATGTTAATAATGCATGAAATAAAGAAAAATTGAGAAGGGAAGAGAAATACCCTGTTGAGAAACAGAGGATAGTCCCACATGAATCAGGGAAAACTCTTCTAAAAGAGTCCAGCTGGTGGTGGTGCCATCATCCTGAGTGAGCCCATTGTAAATGATAGTTTCTTCAGGAGTTAAGTGAATGGATTTGAGGCTACCATCACTGACCTTCCCGAAGGAAGATCGAAAGAGCGTGCCCCAGTCGCCATTCTCCCAACGTAACCCAACGAAACTATTCCTCCAATTTGGATTATTATCAGGAATAGAGGCGCTATTAAAGATATGTTTGCTTTTGGGCCTTTGTTTGACGTAAACCCAGCCACAAATATTGGAAGAACTATTGTAACATTGAAAGACTTTCCTAAAAACGGCTACAGAAAGAGGAAAGCCCTCCCTAAGACAACAAACCATAAAACATAGAATATTCCTCCAGGCGTTTGGAGGAAGCTGACACGGGTTGATTTGTAAGTCAGCCAAAAGATGAGGGATAAAAGGATGGAAAGGGAACCTAAGCCCAGCATTAAGGGCGTCGGTGTAGATGAAGAGAGTATCGGGCCTCCAGTGGCAAGTACGGTCACCACCAGAGACTGGAACTAGTCTAAAGGGGGGAGGGACGTTATAACGAGCATTTAGTTTATTGAAATCTATGTTATGCCAAGTATTACAGTGATTAAAGGAGTCGAGATGTGCAGTGGAAGGATATTCATCCCCCCTAGTATTAATCATATCAATTAAAGACATATATGAAGAGCGGATCTCGATATCCTTACCTCGTTTTGAAGCCGAGGCTATCTTGGCCGCCCTCTCGGAACTCTTGTCAGCCATCTAGTAAAGACTGGAAAAGACTTGGGAGGAGGAAGGAGTGGATTTGAGAGAGGAGAAGATTAGAAAGTTTGAGATGAAGAGAAATGAAATGAGAGGTGTGAAGAATCACACTCTCATCCCACCTATATATAGGAGAAATAAATGGATAATGGGCCTTAAAAAGCCCATTTGGGCCCAAAAGTTGGAAGGTTCTGGAAGTTCCTGGAAAATTCAAGAGAATTCTAGTAAAAAATCAAAAGAAAAACTTGAGTTTTTTCAAGATTTTGGAAGAATCCAGAAAGATATTAGAAGAGTTTGGAATTTGGGCTTAGAAATGAGGCCCAATTAAAAAAAAAAAAACCTTGAAAAAATAAAGCCCAGCTAAGGGCCCAAGTGTTTAAAAAGCCCAGAAAAGGGCCCAGATATTTAAGGTTAACAGCCCATAACCCAAAATCCAGTCATAATGGGCCAAAAGAATGAAGGCCCAGCTAAGTGAAGGTGGCCCAAAAATAAAGTCCAGGGAGAAATGGATAAAAAGATCAGGAATATGACCCAATTCGACCAGGAATCATGGGGAAATCCTGGTCGAAATACAGGAGGTCGAAATTGCTTCGATCAAGGCACAAAATGGTACTTAAATCGGTCAAAATATTAGTTCCTGACCGAAATGGTCAGAATTCTGATCGAGAATGAATAAAACAGAAGAACCTTCGACCAGAAAGCAAGGCAAGATCCTGGTCGAATGGATCCCGCCCGAAAATCCTTCGACCAAGGCATCAAATGATGGCTAGTTCGGTCAAAAAGCAGGACTCCTGACCGAAAGGGACAAAAATCCTGGTCGAAAAATTTCTGATCGAAAATTGTATAAAAAAAAGAAAAAAAAAAAGAAAAAAGGAAGGGGTGAAAATCCTGGCCGAAAATCGACCAGAATTCCTGATCGAAACATTCCTGCTCGAAATTAAGTCGACCAGGGCAATATAGGGGTTAATTCGACCAGGATCCTGGCCGAATGGATTCCTGGTCGAAATCTGTATAAAAAAAAAAAAAAAAAAAAAAAAAAACGGGGGAAGGGGTGAAAATCCTGGACGAAAATCGACCAGGATTCCTGATCGAAACATTCCTCCTCGAAATTCAGTCGACCAGGGCAATATGGGGGTTAATTCGACCAGGATCCTGGCCGAATGGATTCCTGGTCGAAATCTGCATAAAAAAAAAAAAAAACAAAAAAGCAAAAGAGAAAAGAAAATTAGGATAAATCCCAAAAATTAAGGGAAAAATCCAGAAAAATTAGGATAAATCCCAAAAATTAAGGGAAAAATCCAGAAAATTAGGATAAATCCCAGAAATTAGGGAAAAAATCCAGAAATTAAGGATAAATCCCAGAAAATTAGGGAAAAATCCCAGAAATTAGGGAAAAAATCCAGAAATTAAGGATAAATCCCAGAAAATTAGGGAAAAATCCCAGAAATTAGGGAAAAAATCCAGAAATTAAGGATAAATCCCAGGAAATTAAGGATAAATCCCAGAAATTAAGGGAAAAATCCAGAAATTAAGGGAAAAATCCAGAAATTAAGGATAAATCCCAGAAATTAAGGGAAAAATCCAGAAATTAAGGATAAATCCCAGAAAAATAAGGAAAAATCCCAGAAAAATTAGGGAAAATTCCAGAAATTAGGGAAAAATCCCGGAAATAAGGGAAAAATTCCTGGAAATCAAAATAATTCCTAAATAAAAGGAAAAATTCGTTGTAAACGTGTAGGTCGCTCCACACTTTACGGAAAAACGAAACCCTGTAAGGGAACAAATGGACTTAACTTCTGCGAAACCTATTCAATGTTTCCCAAAAGTTGGGGGGCAAATGATAGGGATAAATAAATTATGATTGTATAATTAAATACTGCATTAATTGTACAAGCTGTGGGCTGCTAGGCCCAATAAAAAGATATATGTTATTCAGACCAGAAAGGTTAAGCCTGATGGATCAGATCAGGCCTGGTGGAATAAAAAAGGCCCAAAAGCCCTGATTATTAATTAATTAATAAGGGAGAAATCAGATGCTGAAAAGAGTCCCGATAAGGATATAAATCCTTAGAGATTAGCCTCAAGGGGACCTAAAAGGATAAGGAATCAGCTTCCTACTTCCTAGGACTCCTAAGTCTATCCTAATTCAGAGGCTTGTCCACCAAGTCTCCTATACCAAGTCCAATTCAAGGACCACCAACATCTATATAAGGGGTCTCACCCCACAAATCAGAACTACGTTTTTTGACTTGATCCTTGGCAATCAGCAAGGTACGTAGGCATCTTGTTAAGGCAGATTGAGTCACGAAACACAAGAGCAGTCAAATCGAGCCTTGGAGCTCACGTTCCTTAGTATTAAATACAGCAATTATATATAGTAGTTTTAATCCATAACACTGGTCGACAATCTTCTCAGGGTTAAGAAAAGAGGATCAGGATTTTCGGTCAGGAGTCCTAGTTTTGACCGAATTAACTTCCCTTGGTTGCCCAGGTCGATAGAAATTCGGGCAGGATCCATTCGACCAGGATTTCTATATAATTCTTGGTCGAATAGGTTTAAATTCTGGTCGAAATAACCATTTTCTTTAGCCCTTGTCAACAGAATTTCGACCTCAACTCTTTGGATTAGGAATGTATCTGGGTTTATCTGGGTTTTGCATTTGGGCCCTAATTCTTTAATTAACTGGGCTTCTTTGGGCCTGGGCTAGTTCATGTCTTTCCAATCTGGGCCTTTTTCTGAATCTGGGCTTCTTGTACCCACAGGCCCAATAATTCTGGGGCTGGTCTAAAAAAAAATTTTAGAACCTTCTGGAATTTTCGAGGTTTTTATGGAATTTCCAAATGTTTCTGGATTTTTCTAGAAAGTTTCCCTTAATTCTTTCAATTCCTTGTAGAACATTCCAGAATATTCCTTACTTTGGGCCAAAATGGGCTTTGTAAGGCCCATTATCCACTTATTTCTCCTATATATAGGTGGGATGAGAGTGTGCTTCTTCACACCTCTCATTTCATTTCTCTTCATCTCAAACTTCCTAATCTTCTCCTCTCTCAAATCCACTCCTTCCTCCTCCCAAGTCTTTTCCAGTCTTTACTAGATGGCTGACAAGAGTTCCGAGAGGGCGGCCAAGATAGCCTCGGCTTCAAAACGAGGTAAGGATATCGAGATCCGCTCTTCATATATGTCTTTAATTGATATGATTAATACTAGGGGGGATGAATATCCTTCCACTGCACATCTCGACTCCTTTAATCACTGTAATACTTGGCATAACATAGATTTCAATAAACTAAATGCTCGTTATAACGTCCCTCCCCCCTTTAGACTAGTTCCAGTCTCTGGTGGTGACCGTACTTGCCACTGGAGGCCCGATACTCTCTTCATCTACACCGACGCCCTTAATGCTGGGCTTAGGTTCCCTTTCCATCCTTTTATCCCTCATCTTTTGGCTGACTTACAAATCAACCCGTGTCAGCTTCCTCCAAACGCCTGGAGGAATATTCTATGTTTTATGGTTTGTTGTCTTAGGGAGGGCTTTCCTCTTTCTGTAGCCGTTTTTAGGAAAGTCTTTCAATGTTACAATAGTTCTTCCAATATTTGTGGCTGGGTTTATGTCAAACAAAGGCCCAAAAGCAAACATATCTTTAATAGCGCCTCTATTCCTGATAATAATCCAAATTGGAGGAATAGTTTCGTTGGGTTACGTTGGGAGAATGGCGACTGGGGCACGCTCTTTCGATCTTCCTTCGGGAAGGTCAGTGATGGTAGCCTCAAATCCATTCACTTAACTCCTGAAGAAACTATCATTTACAATGGGCTCACTCAGGATGATGGCACCACCACCAGCTGGACTCTTTTAGAAGAGTTTTCCCTGATTCATGTGGGACTATCCTCTGTTTCTCAACAGGGTATTTCTCTTCCCTTCTCAATTTTTCTTTATTTCATGCATTATTAACATCACTTATTTTGTCTTTTGCTTTGTTTCAGCTGCTAAGGAGATTAACGAGGACAATGTCCCCTTGGTCGAGGAAACAGCTAGGATGAAGAAAGCTCGGTTAGCAGGCCTAGACACCCGAGGAAAGGCGACAGAGCCTATCTTCTTGAGAAAGCACAAGGAGCCTATGGGGGAGGCTTCAACTGAAGGAGCTGAGGGCCATAATGCTCCTATCACTGCTGCTGCCCCTGCTGCTGCTGCTACAGGCGCCTTTCAGCCTCTCTGGGGATTCCGCCGAGGGGATACCGTGGTTGGTTCCACGAAGCATGCTTGGGATTGGTCCTACCATAGCGTGACTCCAAAGGACTTTACTGATGTGGTGGCCACCCCTGACCTTGAGAGGATTAAGCTCATGGGAGCCCAATCTCTGGCTTCGGTATGCCTTCTCTTTTTTAAACTTATTTCTCGTTCTTGTAGCACTTTCTTTCCTTATACTTTGTTAATTGTTTTGTTTCAGTCTAACGCCTACTTTCAAGGCGCTGTGAGGCAAGCCGAATCATGGAAGCGGGCTTCTGATAAGGCCGATAATGCCCTCAGGAGGCAGCAGAAGAAGTATGCTACCCTGGAGAAGAAGCTCAAGCGCAAGGAGGAAGAACTCGGAGAGTCTAACGCCGAGCTGGTGGTACTTCGGGCGGATAAGGATAAGGCTATAGACAACTATCTGGACTCGGAGGAGTTTGCCCAATCTATGAGGATTAGGGATGATTCAGTCTTTCCCGAGTTTTTTAGGACTGGTTGGGACATGGCCCTTGGGACCGTGAACGGGGCTTGTCCTGATATTAACCCGGCGGACTATATCTGCCCTGATGACGAGGCTTTGCTACAGAGGTTTCGTACCCGAGTAGTTGTCTCAGACCATGTTCCTCAGGATCCACTCCTTCCTCCTCCCGAGTCTTCTTCCAGACCTGCTGAGGACGACAGCTCTTCCTCCTCCTCCGAGACGACAGAGACATCCAGCGAGAGTGGAGAGGACGATGATATGGATGCCGAGGGTACTTCAGCTCCTTAGAGCTTTTTCAGCCCTGCGTGGCTTTTTTTATTTTCGAGACTTTATTTATCAAACTTTTGTAACATCTATCAGATCTATTTCATTTATCACCTTTTATGCTTGCATCCATGTATTTGATTTTTATTTGTTAGGCCACAAACATACTTTGAAGAACTTATGAATTTCATAAAATTGTCTGGGATTCGTCCCTTACACAAGTCTTAATAAATTTCGTAATAAAACTAAAACATATAAATCCTAAGCAAGCAAAGCTTCAAGGTGCTTTTCAACCTACTCGCCATCCTGACGAGTGAGAATCTTACTTCGATCATCTCACACGTAGTAAACCTTCAGGTTTTGTGCGTGCCAGGTTCTCGGGACTTCAAAACCATCCATAGTCTCCAGCTTGTAGGTTCCTCTACCCTGAACGCTCTTGACTCTATACGGCCCTTCCCAATTTGGGGCAAGCTTTCCTTTCTGTCCGACACCAGAAGCCTCTATTTTTCTCAAGACTAGGTCACCTTGTTTGAAAAACCTCTCTTTAACCCTTAGGTTGTAGTAGAATGAAGCCTTTTTCTGATATTCTACTATCTTTGCGTGTGCTTTATCTCGCACTTCATCGATTAAATCCAGGGCTAACTTCTGCCCTTCCTCATTTTCTTTTTCATCAAAAGCCTGAATCCTTGGAGAAGAATGTGATATCTCCACGGGAACTACTGCTTCCGCCCCATATGCCAACATGAAAGGAGTTGCATTTGTCGTGACTCTACAGGTAGTCCTATAGGCCCACAATATGGGAAGTATCTCATCCACCCAGTTATTTCTTGACTTTTCGATCCTCTTCTTTAGTCCATCCAGGATTATCCGATTTGCTACCTCCGCTTGCCCATTGGCTTGCGGGTGAGCCACAGAGGTGAACCGTAACTCAATTTCATTTTCTTCGCAATACTTCTTGAATTCCTCGTTGTTGAATTGTGTTCCATTGTCAGTGACGAGGATACGGGGAATTCCATATCGGTACATAATGTTTTCCCACAGGAATTGTGCAACCTGCTTAGTTGTGATTTTGGCCAAAGGTTTGGCTTCGATCCACTTGGTGAAATAATCAATGGCTACAATCAGAAACTTCCTTTGTGCTGTGGCCATAGGAAAAGGCCCTAGAATATCCATCCCCCACATAGCAAAGGGAATAGGTGAGTTGATAGAGGTCAGCATCTCGGGGGGTTGTCTGGCGACTGGTGCATGCTTCTGACAACGATCACACTTCTTTACATATTCTTTGGCATCAGCCATCATTTCTGGCCAATAGAAGCCTAAACGAGTTATCTTATGAGCCAAGGCCCTGCCCCCCGACTTCTTGGTTGGGTATGGTACATTCCACCACGAAGTCAGCTAGTGCCTGGGCTTTTATGGCCATACGTGGCTTATACTTGAGATCGAACTCTCCCAACTCTATTGCCCACTTAATCAGTCTCCCACTTGCCTTGGGACTGTGAATGATATTTCTCAGTGGCTGATTTGTTAGCACTTCAATTTGGTGAGCTTGAAAATAAGGACGCAGCTTTCTTGAAGCCATTACCAAGGCTAAAGCGAATTTCTCAATGGCTGAATAATTCAACTCAGCACCATGCAAAATTTTGCTGACATAGTATACGGGTTTCTGGACTTTCAGTTCCTCCTTAACCAACACCGCGCTCAAGGCGCTTTCTGAAACAGCCAAGTACAAGAATAAAACTTCACGCAGAACTGGCTTGGCCAACAACGGGACCTGGCCCATATACTTCTTTAACTCTTCAAATGCCTTCTGATTTTCCTCACTCCATACAAAGTCTTTAATGTTCTTTAATGACTTGAAGAATGACAAGCACTTGTCTCCTGACTTGGAGATGAATCGTCCTAGCGCAGCAACCCTTTCTGTGAGTTTCTGAACATCCTTGACAGTTTTTGGGGGTTCCATGTCCAGGATTGCCTTTATTTTATCGGGGTTAGCCTCAATTCCCCTCTTTGAGACCATCAATCCCAAGAATTTTCCAGATCCTACTCCGAAAGCACACTTCGTGGGATTCAACATCATCTTGTGGTACCTCAGGACCTCAAAAGCTTCCCTCAAATGGGTTATATGATCAGTCTTTACTAGACTCTTGACTAGCATGTCATCAACATAGACTTCCATAGTCTTCCCAATAAGATCCTTAAAAATTTTGTTCACCAACCTTTGATAGGTGGCTCCTGCATTCTTGAGACCAAACGCCATAACAAGATAACAATAAACACCAAAGTCAGTGATAAATGATACCTTTGGAATGTCATCCTTATGCATTTTGATCTGGTTGTATCCGCTAAACCCATCCATGAAACTCAGCATCTCATGTCCAGCGGTGGCATCAATCAAAGTATCAATTCTAGGCAGCGGAAAACAGTCTTTGGGGCATGCATCATTCAGATCGGTGAAGTCTATACACATCCTCCACTTTCCATTAGCCTTCTTCACCATTACAGGGTTTGCTAACCACTCCGGAAATTGAATCTCCTCAATGAAACCAGCCTCTAAGAGCTTTTCCACTTCCTGCTTTATAGCCTCTTGTCTTTCCGGGGCAAAATTTCTTTTCTTTTGTTTCACTGTCTTCCGGCTTGGATCCACGTTTAACTTGTGGGTAATTAACTCCGGGTCTATGCCTGGCATATCAGCTGCTGACCATGCAAACACATCACTATTTTCTTGCAAAAATTTCACTAACTTCCCTCTAAGGGGCTCCTCTAATGTAGCTCCAATGAAAGTCATCCTCTCAGGATTCTTGGGATCTAAAGGAACCGAAACCAATTCTTCTGCTGGCCTTCCTCTATTCTCATCATTTTCTCGAACATCCATATCTTCAATAGGAAGAACCTGCCCCCCGACTCCATCTGCCCTCAAAGAGGCCACATAACAGCTTCTAGCCATTTTTTGATCTCCTCTCTCTTCTCCAATCCCGTTTCGGGTGGGAAACTTCATGACTGAATGGTAGGAAGAGGGGACTGCCTTGAAGGCATGTATCCCTGTTCTCCCCATGATAGCATTATAAGTTGAACTAGCCTTTACCACCACAAAATCCAGCATCTGCGTTGCTTGCCTTGGCTCCGTACCTATGGTGGTTGGCAATTTAATTATCCCTTCCACAGGACATTCTACTCCAGCAAATCCATATATCGGCATGTCGGTTGGTGTCAACTGGGAGTCGTTATACCCCATCCTTAGAAAGGTGTCGTGGAGCAAGATATCCACAGAAGCACCATTATCCACAAGGACCCTCTTAACCGGGCTATTTCCTATTATCGGCGTTATGACCAGCGGGTCGTCATGGGGAAACTTCACACCCTCTAGGTCGGAATCATCAAAAGCCAATGTTACTTCTGTCCTGGCCCTCTTCGGGGCTTCTCCAACAATATGCATAACCTCTCTAGTATATGCCTTTCTGGAATTTTTGGACAATCCAGCAGCAGTTGGACCTCCAAAGATCGTGTTTATCACAGGCCCTCGAGGTCTCGGCCCTCCATAAATGGTGTTTATAACTGGTCCTCTAGGTTGGGGATTCCGCCCCTGATCATCTTGGTCCCTCCTACGATCTTCAAAGTTCTTCCTTCCATTATTATTTCTGTCTCCTCCATCTCCAGTATACTTGTTCAATCTTCCTTTTCGAATCAAAAACTCAATTTCATCTTTCAACTGCCTACACTCATCGGTGTCATGGCCAACATCTTTGTGAAACCTGCAATACTTGCCCTTATCTAGCTTGGCGGGATCAGCCTTCAAGGGCTTAGGCCAGCGAATATCTCTGTCTTTCTCAATCTCCATCAAAATCTGACTTCTGGGAGCATTCAGCTTAGCGTATTCAGTGAACTTTTGCCCAGGTCCTCCCTTCTTGGGGGTTGAATCAGGGTTTTGTTCAGTTCTAGGATATTTATCCTTAGCGATATACTCCAAATCAGTTTTTCGTTTCTTGCCTCCAGTGGGCTCATTACTTACTACGGTCTTCCTCATACTTTCTTCAACCTTGATATACTTCCCTGCCCTCTCTTGGAGCTGCAACATGCTCTCAGGGGGTCGTTTGGCCAAAGACATCTTGAAAAACTCATCCCTAGTTCCTTGTTGCAGTGCTATCATGGCTACCTTATCATCAAGGTCTGGGACTTTTAAAGCCTCCTTTGTAAAACGATTTAGGTAATCTCTTAAGGATTCTTTAGCTCCCTGCACAAGACTCATAAGAGATGCTGAACTTTTCTCATGGACTCTTCCACTGATGAATTGCTTAATAAAAGCCTGACTTAATTCTCTGAATGATCCAATAGAATTTGGGGGTAGGCGACTGTACCATCTTTGAGCCATACCCGACAGGGTTTGAGGGAAGGCCCGACATTTTATAGCATCATTCACGGGTTGCAGCAGCAGTGCATTAGAGAATGTCCTAACATGATTAGCGGGGTCTCCCGTGCCATCATAGGCTTTGATAGTGGGCATCTTGAATTTTCTTGAGATATGGGCATTCATTATCTCTTCTGTGAAGGGTGGAGTTGGATCATCAGGATCTCCAAGGGGAAGGAGATTGCTTGGATCAGTTCTTGGGACAGCAGCCCTTCTTCTTACCGGACCATCCAGGTCTATGATAGGAGGAGGATTTCTCCCCCTAGGAGGTATGTGGGGTCTGGTGGCTTGGTGAGCCTCCAAATCACGCCTCAGCCTTTGGATTTCAGCCTCATGAGCCCTGATCTTTTCCTGCACTTCTTGGGGATTCGCCCCTGGGGTGCTTTGGGGGCGTTGCCTTCCATCGGCCATTGGCTCTTTTCCAGGACGCCTCCTTCTCGGGGCCACTTCATCATCCGAAGATTCGGAGTCTCTCTCAGTGTATGGACCAGAAAATTCCCGATCCTCAGGGATAGGATCCAAACCTCGTATATAGGGGGGCGACCGCCCTCGTGCTTCGCTTCGCCCAGCATATCCACTTCCTCCAACCTCAGGGTGAAGGGGCATCCCATAAGGGGGTTAGTAGTAACAATAGTTGAATATTCATACCCGACGGGTCGAGAATTCACAGGTATATGTATTTGTTGAACTTGAGGATTCGTACCTTGAATAGTCGGGGGAGTTGTCCCTTGTGGCTGAGGATGAGTTGCCCCTGTCTAGGCTTCCCCCTGAGTAGATGCATAAGTTGAATGGGGAGGAACCTCCACGGTTGATGAAATCACCTGGGTTGTCCCTGATGGTGTTCCCTCCTCCAGAGTGCTGGTTGTTCTCCGTGTTCTCGCCATGGTTGTTGTTCCGTTTTTCCCACAGACGGCGCCAAATGTTATGGATTAAAACTACTATATATAATTGCTGTATTTAATACTAAGGAATGTGAGCTCCAAGGCTCGATTTGACTGCTCTTGTGTTTCGTGACTCAATCTGCCTTAACAAGATGCCTACGTACCTTGCTGATTGCCAAGGATCAAGTCAAAAAACGTAGTTCTGATTTGTGGGGTGAGGCCCCTTATATAGATGTGGGAGTCCTTGAATTGGACTTGGTATAGGAGACTTGGTGGACAAGCCTCTGAATTAGGATAGACTTAGGAGTCCTAGGAAGTAGGAAGCTGATTCCTTATCCTTTTAGGTCCCCTTGAGGCTAATCTATAAGGATTTATATCCTTATCGGGACTCTTCTCAATAGCTGATTTTTCCCTTATTAATTAATTACGAAATTAATTAATAATCAGGGCTTTTGGGCCTTTTTTATTCCACCAGGCCTGATCTGGTCCATCAGGCTTAACCTTTCTGGTCTGAATATTATACATCTTATTATTGGGCCTATCAGCCCATTAATTATAAAATCAGGACTTATTTATCCCTATCAAGTTGTTGAAAGGAAAAATAGAACTCTCATTGAAGCTGCACGTACAATGCTTGAAGAAGCAAAGCTTCCAACCTATTTCTGGGCTGAAGCTGTGCAGACTGCTTGTTTTACTCAAAATGCAACACTCATTAACAAGCAAGGAAAAACACCATATGAGATGGTGAAGAAAAAGAAGCCAAATCTGAAGTACTTTCATGTATTTGGATGCAATTGTTTTGTTCTCAAGACTCATCCTGAACAGCTATCCAAATTTGATCTAAAAGCCGATGAAGGAATCTTTGTTGGATATCCACTTTCCACAAAAGCCTTCAGTGTCTATAATTTGAGAACAAGAGTGGTCATGGAATCTATCAATGTCTCTTTTGATGACAAGAAGATTACTGGACTTGAAGATTTTATTGATCATGATCAGCTGAGATTTGAAAATGAAGACTCAAATTCTGATACTGAAAATCCTGATACTGTAAACTCTGATGGATTAAACTCTGATGTTATTAAAACTGTGGTGACTATGCCAAAGGAAGATACACCTATGCAGGGGGAGCATACTCAAGAACATACCACATCTCAAGAAGCATCAGAACATACATCTGGCTCTTCAAGTTCTGATCCGTCAAGTTCTGAAAAGCCAAGTTCTGATAGTTCTGAAAATCTAAATTCTGAAGAATCCAACTCAGAGAGCATAGTTTCAGGGGAGCATCAGAAAATGAAAATGAAGAAAGCATGGATCATGGGGGAGCATCCAGTTCTAGAGAAAACCTTCCATCTGCAAGGAAGTGGACTAAATCACATACACCTGATTTGATAATTGGAAATCCTGATGCAGGTGTCAGAACTAGAACAGGTACTTCAAACGAATGTCTTTACAATTCTTTTCTCTCTCAGACTGAGCCAAAGAAAGTGGAAGAAGCTCTTCAAGATGCTGATTGGGTGCAAGCAATGCAGGAAGAGTTAAATGAATTTGAAAGAAACAAAGTCTGGACCCTAGTGCCAAGACCAAAGAATAGATCTGTTATTGGTACAAAGTGGGTATTCAGAAACAAAACTGACAGTGATGGCATAATTACAAGGAATAAGGCAAGGCTGGTTGCAAAAGGATATTCTCAACAGGAGGGAATTGATTATGATTAAAACATTTGCACCAGTTGCTAGGTTAGAAGCCATAAGGATATTTTTGGCTTATGTTGCTCACAAAAAGTTTACTGTCTTTCAAATGGATGTGAAAAGTGCTTTTCTCAATGGAGAATTGGAGGAGGAAGTATATGTTGAACAACCTCCAGGCTTTGTAGATTCCAAACATCCAGATTATGTCTACAGGCTTGATAAAGTACTTTATGGACTTAAGCAAGCTCCTAGAGCATGGTATGAGACTTTAGCTCAGTTTCTTCTAGAAAGTGGATTTAACAGAGGAACTATAGACAAAACACTGTTCTACCTCAACCATGGAAAGGACTTACTTCTGGTCCAGATTTATGTTGATGATATCATTTTTGGGTCTATAAATGACAGACTTTGCAAGAAGTTTGCCAAACTGATGCAGTCACGGTATCAAATGAGTATGATGGGGGAACTTAGCTATTTTCTGGGCCTTCAAGTCAAGCAGAATAAAGAAGGCACTTTTATTTGTCAAACTAAGTACACCAGAAACTTGCTGAAGAAATTTGGAATGCAAGATTGCTCAAGTGCATCCACTCCCATGGCCACTGCAACAAAAATGGATAAGGATACTGGTAAATCAGTAGATATTACTGATTACAGAGGTATGATTGGCTTTCTACTCTATCTAACTGCTAGTAGACCTGATATCATGTATGCTACCTTTCTTTGTGCAAGATTTCAAGCAGATCCAAGAGAACCTCACTTAACAGCTGTGAAAAGAATTTTCAAGTATCTTAAGGGCACAGCTGATCTGGGATTGTGGTATCCCAGAGAATCAAACTTTAAACTAATAGGTTACTCAGATGCAGATTTTGCAGGCTGCAAAATTGACAGGAAAAGCACAAGTGGAAGCTGCCAATTTCTTGGAGGCAGATTGGTTTCTTGGTTTAGCAAGAAACAAAAGTCAATTTCCACATCAACTGCAGAAGCAAAATATATTATTGCAGGAAGCTGTTGTGCACAGATTCTTTGGATGAAGAATCAGTTACTGGATTATGGGTTAACATACTTCAAAATCCCTATTTACTGTGATAATCAAAGTGCTATTGCTATGACAGGTAATCCAGTTCAACACTCTCTGACAAAGCACATCAGCATCAGGTACCACTTCATCAGGGAACATGTGGATGAAGGTACAGTGGAATTGCACTTTGTTCCAATAGATCAACAACTAGCAGATATCTTCACAAAACCATTATGTGAAGCTACTTTTACAAGATTGGTAAATGAACTTGGCATGGTTTCAGGTTCTTTTTCTAAATCTGCTTAGTTTTGTTTTGATGCATCAGACTTTATGATCAGTATTTACAGAAATTACTCTCTTTGTGTATTCTGTGCTTAATTAAAAATGTGTTTGAGTACTGACTGTTGTCTGATGTAAGTTTCTAAACTCTGATAGTGATATGTCTGTTAAGGTAACTATTCAATCCTATGAGGATGATGTAAGTAGTCTTCAACAAACAAGGGATCCCATGTAAGAAGTAATTATTTCTGTGGACATCTATTGACACAAGCAAATTCTGATAATTGAGCTTAGTTGAGTTTACTTGGTCTATCTTATTACTAAGTCACAAACTAGAATATTGCTTCTCATCTGTTAAGTTCTGATGCTAGTAAATCTGTTGAATGTACTAAATGCTGATAAACCTCTCTTATCAAAAGAAAAAGAAAATAATCATGGATTAAAATCAGGTACTCCTTTGAGATCTAGAGTAAAAATGTGGAAGGGACGACCCAAGTGCATTGCTGGTATTAAGTAAATATGCATCAGAAAAACGAAATGTTTTCTTGGTGACATTTCACACTCTATGATTACTGGAGAAATACTCTGATAATAGTATAAATTCTGATAAGCAGTCGTGACTCACTTACACTGAGAAGCCACTGTAAAACGGAATTTAAAAAGATGCACAAAATTAGCACAAAATAGTTGAGGTTGACTCAAGCATGAACTCATTAAACAGTAGGTTTCAGAATAATGACAACTCTTTAGCAAAGTTTTAGTTATGCCTTATTTCTAAGATGTACTGAAGTGAATCAGACTTTACTCCTTGTCTGATATTTAGCTTAATGCACACACTAAACACTCCATATGAATGATGAAAATCGCTGTAGTGATCTATATTGTTTTAGATAAACAGTCATTGTGTCAAATTGTACATATTCCGAGGACAAGTTCTGATTGCATGTTCTGATGATTAAGTTCTGAAGAATACAAATCAGAATTTGTGTGAGGACTTACTAAGATAGGCATTTCTTTTTCGAGTTAAGAAATTATGTTCTGATGACTATTAAGTTCTGATATACGTCTAAGTTCTGATATTAAAGTCTGATTCTTTACTTGACTTATTTGCGGACAAAATTTGACAACAGTCTCAGTTTGAACAAGAATATGTTGAAGTGGAAGATTAACAGTCACTATATTTAGGGATAGTGGTACTCGTACATGAACAGTCAACTTTTACTTGCTTCTTGTGCGCATCAAACCATGTTTTACATTTCCAATGACTGTTTTTCTTTTTTCAAGTCTGGAGAGACGAGGTAGAATTAATTTGTACCTGTCAGCATTAAATTTCTTTGCGTCTCCTGGCATTCTCTTGCCTACATAAACAACCACTTCACATCAGCCTTCCCATCAAATCTTTTTTCACACACTCACCTTCATAATCTTTATATCAAAAACACAATGGTCAATTACAACATGTTTTTGAACTACGAAACATTCAACATGGAGCTGAGCTATGCTGATTGGCAGTAGGAATGGCACGTTACTGCCATTCCTGATGAGATATGGGACTCCGTTTCCCAGGAGGTACTCACCCACCTCTTGTTCTTCTACATGGACTACCATCGCCATCTGGAGCGATTGGAGGAGGAAAGGCTGGAAGCTCTCCGTCAGCAAGAGCGAATCATACGACTTGCCATTCTGTTTGTCGATAGTAGGAAGAAGAAATGATTTATTTTCTTCTTCCTGTTTTTCTTCATCATCAGTCTTGCCTTGCTTCTTGAGCTAGGACAAAGGCTGTTGACGTTAGTGTTGAATTTTAATCGCAGCGGGGCATGGTAAAACACTTTTACACATATAAAATCCAAATAAAAGCACATAAATCATGGTACAAACATAGGGATCGATTACTAACCTTTAATATGCGATCCAAGAGCAACGATCGGAGATCCTTAGCAGTTGCTCCTCAAACGTGAAGCACTCCACCGGTATCCACCAAGAAAACGACTTTAAGGAGGAGGAGGAGGTGGAGAGAATTTGGTTTTCTAAAACTTTTGGGTTTTTTTTGGGGTTAGAATAATAATAGGGTTTATAATAGTGTATTTATAGGCAAAATTTTCAGCTGAAATTTTCCCATAAATATTATTATTATTATCCCATTTATTATTCTCATTAATAATTAAAACACCTTTTAATCATTAATCCTTTTTCTAAACAATTTAGAAATAATTCTCTTTCTTGATTTAATTTCCAAAAATTAAATCCTTAATTAATAATATTAAGAACGTTTCTTAATTAATTTATAATCAATTAAATCTCATTTAATCAATTATTAAATTTGCCAAATTAATTATTTATTTCACAAATAAATAATTATTAGCCATTACTAATTAATTCCTCCACCATAAAATCATTCTCTTTTTATGGTGTGACCCTGTAGGTTCAATATTAAGCCGGTAGTAGAAATAAATAATAATAAAACTATTTTATCATTATTTATATAAATTCTCTAATTTATTAAATATGATTAATTAATTAATCACATTTATTCTACATCGCGAGGGATACTTCTCAGCATATCGCGACTATCCGGATAATACGAATTCACTGCTTAGAATACCAAGAACCTATTCAGTGAATAGTTACCGTACAATAAACTCCTTCTACCCTACAATGTCCCGATTAAATACAAGGCATGGATCTCGTGTCAAGCCTATCTAATTTAATCACTTTCTTACCATTTACTATGCGTAGTTCTATGCAAATTAGAAACTCCTTTCTAATTTCATTCACTCTGGCCAAAGATTCCTGAACTAGCATAAGTGGATCAGCCTTGAACATTCGCTTCCTTCACTGGAAGGGGTAGATCCTTTATTGATCATACACTATCTTCGTGTACAAATTCCTATACCCAGTAGAGCCCTAATAATTGTCCCTGGAGACTAAGGACTAAACCAAAGCATAGTTCAGTGTACACAAGATGACTATGATGACCTCAAGTCTAAGGATACTTGTACAACTATCACTATGTGAACAACTGCTGACACGTGAGTGAACTCCATCAGTTGTTCAGCTGTGCGAGTCATGTTCAGTGAACTTATTCTATAATAAGCACCTACATACTAGCTATAGTGTCACCACACAAATGTCTATGAGAACAGACATCCTTCATAATGAAGCAAGCATAGTATGTACCGATCTTTGCGGATTATTAATTACCAGTTAGTAATCCTATGACCAGGAACTATTTAAGTTTAGAGTTATCATCTTTTTAGGTCTCACTATTATGATCTCATCATAATCCATAAAAAGCTTTACTCTAAACTATGGTATATCTTATTTAAACACTTAAATAGATAGAGCCCGTAATAAAAACAAAACAAGTCTTTTATTAATATTAATGAAATCAAAACAGATTACATAAAGAGTTATTCCTAAATCCTAATACATGATTAGACTTAGGACATATTCCTTTCAATCTCCCACTTGTACTAAATCCAATCACTCTGGTATCTAATACCCATCTAGTCTTTATGATGATCAAAGTGACTTTCAGAAAGTAGCTTTGTGAGTGGGTCTGCTATGTTGTTATGTGTGTCAACTCTATTTCAATACAATATAAGAAATGTTATCGCGCTCCCACTAACCCTTTTGTAGACACATGGTTCATCTACGTTTTTCATAAAACCAAACTCTTTGATTGTCTCATCAAAACGAATGTTCCATCTTTCGAGAAGCTTGCTTTAAACCACATATGGTTCGCAGCAGCTTACACACTAGGTTTTCATTTCTCTTGGAAATAAAACCACCTGGCTAATTGCCAGATCTCATAGTCGTAGTAAGCAGCAATCGCAAGCAAAATCCGAACTGATTTTAACAGGGCTACAGGTAAAAGGCTTCATCAAAGTCAATCCATTGCCTTTGTTTGAATTCTTTTGCCACAAGCCTGGCCTTATAGGTCTCCACCTGGCCATCTGCTATAATCTATCTTTTCGTATACCGTATACATAGATTCATTTTCGGATTTCATGGCACTATGCCATTTCTCTGAGTCAACACTACTCATAGCCTCATTACAAGTCACAGGGTCCTCATCATCAATGATCGACAACTCATTGTCATTCTCAATGACAAGGCCATATTACCTCTCAGGTTGGCGAGACACTCTCCTTGATCTATTAATGGGCTTTTCCACAAAAGGTTGTTCAGTCAGAACAGGTGTTTCCACTTGATCCGTAGTAGTTTGTGCTTCTTGAACTTCATCAAGTTCAATTTTGCTCCCACTATTTCCTTCAAGGATAAACTCCTTTTCCAAGAAGGTAGCATGTCTGGAGACAAACACCCGATGATCGGTGTAAAAGTAATACCCTAAAGTCTCTTTAGGATATCCCACAAAACTACATTTTACGGATCGATATTCCAGCTTATCTGGGTCAACTTACTTGACATAAGCTGGACATCCCCAAATCTTAACGTGTTTAAGACTCGGTTTCCTTTCTCTCCATATCTCATACGGAGTTTTAGGAACAGATTTGGAAGGCACCTTATTCAGTAAATATGCTGAGGTTTCCAATGCATAACCCCATATGAATACTGGAAGATTTGCATAGCTCATCATGGACCGAACTATGTCTAACAAAGTTCGATTTCTCCTTTCAGATACCAATCTGGAGGAGTCCACTGGGAGATTATACCATTTACTTTGAGATAATCCAGAAACTCTCCATTCAAGTATTCACCACCTCGATCTAATCGAAGAATTATAATACTATGTTTGGTTTGTTTCTCCACTTCATACTTATACTCTTTGAACTTTTCAAAGGCTTCAGACTTGTGTTTCATCAAACACATATCCGAATCTAGATCTATCATCTATGAAAGTAATGAAGTATGAAAATCCACCCATGGCTTGCTTAGACATTGGTCCACATACATCTGTGTGTACCATTCCTAGCAAATTTGCAGTCCTCTCTCCATGTCTACTAAATGGAGACTGCAGTGTCACTATAAAGTGAGATTTTCATCATCCCTTTTCTTTTATTAGTTTGTTCAATCTGAAGTAAATTATGTCACATATATACAGATCATTATTTAAAGCACCACGTCCATAAAGAATATTATCTCTAAGAATAGAACATTCATTATTCTCAATAATAAATGAAAATCCAGCCAAGTCTAACATGGGAATAATATTCCTCACAATCGAGGGAACAAAATAACAATTATTTAAAATAATAGTCTTGCCCGTAGGCATATGTAAATGAAATGATTCTACATCTACAGCAGCAACTCTTGCTCTATTTCCCATCAGTAGAATCACCTCCTCTTCCTCAAGAGTCCTACTTCTCCTTAGTCCCTGCAACAAATTGCAGATATGAGAACCACAGGCGGTATCTAATACCCAAGTAGAAATTTGATTTAATGACATATTCACTTCTATCATGAACATACCTGAATCAGAAGCGGCAGTCTCACTACCCTTCTTCTTCTTCAATTCTGTAAGGTAAACCTTGCAGTTCCTCTTCCAGTGCCCCACCTTGTTACAGTGAAAGCAAACAACTTTGCTCTTGGGGTCTTCAGCTTTTGGTGGAACCGGCATTTTCTCACCTACTTTCTTCTTCTTGGAAGAGTTCCTCTTCCTTTTCTTAGGATTGAAACCTTCACCAATTAGAAGAACAGAACTCTTCTTAGGGGGACAATTCGATTCCGCAGTCTTCAACATGTTGTGGAGTTCAAGCAAGCTGACATCCAACTTATTCATGTGAAAGTTCACAACAAACTGCGAGAACGAACTCGAAAGCGATTGCAAGACCAAGTCTTGGCTCAGCTCCCCATCCATGGCAAAACCAAGTTGCCCAAGAAGTTCAATCAAATTGCTCATCTTAAGTACATGATCATTCACAGATGATCCCTCAGACATCCTACAACCGAACAACTCCTTCAATATCTCATATCGAGCTGTCCTCCCCGCCACATCATACAACACTTGTAGATGCATTAGGATAGTGTGAGCATCCATATGCTCATGTTGCTTCTGTAGCTCAATGTTCATGGAAGCTAGCATGATGCATTGAGCAACATTTGCATCATCTATCCACTTACGATACACAACATGTTCATGATTATGCGCATCGCTAGCAGGTTCAGTAGGCTTAGGTGAGTCAATCACGTATTCCAGCTTCTCAATCCTGAGAACAATTCTCAAGTTTCGAAGCCAGTCAGCATAATTAGGACCAGTCAATTTGTGAGCATCCAGTATGCTCCTGAGTGATAGTGCAGAAGACATAATGTATATAGTAAATCTGTAAATGATAAACACATAACAACACTTAGCAAATATTCGATTTCATTTTAAAACACTATACGAATCGGGTCTTTATTCATAAGTGGCTCCCACTAGTTTATCTAATTTATTCAACCCTCTACGTGAAAAATTAAGCATTCATAATGCTAGTGGGAATAGGGATCCTACATTCCATCACACAACCCCGGTTGTGGCACGAAACGCCATGTAATGTTCAATAGGCAGACAACTCTTGTCAATTACATCTTATGTTATTCCCTAATCAAACTTTAGCCTCTTGAATAATTGAGTCACGGTTGTGGCACGACAAACTCAATATTCTAAGTCAAGTCTAACCCAACATTCCGTACAATTGAATCAGTCCCCAAAGGCCCACGGCTGTGGCACGTAACGACCTTTAGATTTTTATTCAATGTACACATCTCTATGTAATAGACAAGTACTTCTTATTTCGAAATCAAAGCCCTCGGCTGTGGCACGAAACGACAATGATTTAAAAATAAGAACTACTTTCTATCATGTTGGAAGGCTATGACCGACACAAGCCCGTTGTGTCATTGGCCAATTACTACTTGATATTATTTAATTTTAGAGGGATTATATTACGTTACAATCATAATCATATTATAAAGAGATTCTTCCTTTTAAATTAAATATTTCAAATCAATAATCAATAATCAGATGATTCCCAGATCGGGTGGAGCATTGTCAAGAGGCGTCACTTAATAACCCTTTCTTACAGATAGAAATCTGTTGTTGACAGAATCATCCTTTCTCTCATATCGAAAATTCATATTCAATTACGTGTTTCATAAACACAAGAATCTCATGATTGTATTCATAATATTATTCTTAAGGTTATGAAACAATTTCACTATACTAGGTTGTCTAACAAACGCCTTATGTTCATTTAAGTTCACCTAAATCTATCATCGCATGATAAACTAAGCATATATCACATATATAAACATGAATAAACATCAACGTAGGCATATTACATCATCTAGCACATTGGTCTAAGCATTATACATCTCTATGTATCACATTAAGCATTTAAAAGCAGTTAAAACAGTTAAAAACTGCTTTAAAACACTTCATGGAAATATAAACAGTTCAAAAATTTTATATAAACTAAAATTGATCACTCCATTAGATCCGTCTCACAAAAACGAATCCAACGGTATATTGCACGCCTAAAACAGAGTTACGAAACTCCGAGAAAATCAATTTTAATGTGGACAGTCGGGCTGTAACGCATTACAGGAACGCGTTACAAGCCCTGTAACGCATTCCGGTGATGCGTTACAGCCCTTTTAACCAATTAAAAGGTGTAACGCATTCCGTGAATGCGCCACAGGGTGTAACGCATTCCAGGAATGCGCGACACCCTCTCTTCTGCGTGTGTACATGTTGCTTCTGCCGTGCGCCTACCTGACATCTTGTTCTCGAACAGCGTGCCGAGGTAACATCACAGTAGACCTTTTCTTGTTTCAACAGATGACAGCAGACAAGCAGTTGTACATATATATATACATACTTAGAATTCATATATATATATCTTTATTTAATTACAAATTTAATTACAACAACTTCAAAAATTCATAATAAAAAATCTATACATCATAAAATTATGAAAAAAATACCCAGACGATCTACAACACTTGTAGAACCCAGATCAACATTCAAAATTATTCTGAGACACGATTTCTCATCAGAAAAAATTAATCCACGATATAACTTGTAAAAATCATGATTAATTCATACAAGCACATAAAATTCTGAAATTTTTACCACAGATCTATATGCATACAACCTAAGCTCTGATACCATTGTTGGATTTTAATCGCAGCGAGGCATGGTAAAACACTTTTACACATATAAAATCCAAATAAAAGCACATAAATCGTGGTACAAACATAGGGATCGATTACTAACCTTTAATATGCGATCCAAGAGCAACGATCGGAGATCCTTAGCAGTTGCTCCTCAAACGTGAAGCACTCCACCGGTATCCACCAAGAAAACGACTTTAAGGAGGAGGAGGAGGTGGAGAGAATTTGGTTTTCTAAAACTTTTGGGTTTTTTTTGGGGTTAGAATAATAATAGGGTTTATAATAGTGTATTTATAGGCAAAATTTTCAGCTGAAATTTTCCCATAAATATTATTATTATTATTATCCCATTTATTATTCTCATTATAATTAAAACACCTTTTAATCATTAATTCTTTTTCTAAACACTTTAGAAATAATTCTCTCTCTTGATTTAATTTCCAAAAATTAAATCCTTAATTAATAATATTAAGAACTTTTCTTAATTAATTTATAATCAATTAAATCTTATTTAATCAATTATTAAATTTGCCAATTAATTATTTATTTCACAAATAAATAATTATTAGCCATTATTAATTAATTCCTCCACCATAAAATCATTCTCTTTTTATGGTGTGACCCTGTAGGTTCAATATTAAGCCGGTAGTAGAAATAAATAATAATAAAACTATTTTATCATTATTTATATAAATTCTCTAATTTATTAAATATGATTAATTAATTAATCACATTTATTCTACATCGTGAGGGATACTTCTCAGCATATCGCGACTATCCGGATAATACGAATTCACTGCTTAGAATACCAAGAACCTATTCAGTGAATAGTTATCGTACAATAAACTCCTTCTACCCTACAATGTCCCGATTAAATACAAGGTATGGATCTCGTGTC
Source organism: Apium graveolens (assembly GCF_009905375.1). NCBI lineage: Eukaryota > Viridiplantae > Streptophyta > Magnoliopsida > Apiales > Apiaceae > Apium > Apium graveolens. The sequence goes on along the minus strand of NC_133651.1, from coordinate 203,324,898 downwards.
AAGCCTATCTAATTTAATCACTTGCTTACCATTTACTATGCGTAGTTCTATGCAAATTAGAAACTCCTTTCTAATTTCATTCACTCTGGCCAGAGATTCCTGAACTAGCATAAGTGGATCAGCCTTGAACATTCGCTTCCTTCACTGGAAGGGGTAGATCCTTTATTGATCATACACTATCTTCGTGTACAAATTCCTATACCCAGTAGAGCCCTAATAATTGTCCCTGGAGACTAAGAACTAAACCAAAGCATAGTTCAGTGTACACAAGATGACTATGATGACCTCAAGTCTAAGGATACTTGTACAACTATCACTATGTGAACAACTGCTGACACGTGAGTGAACTCCATCAGTTGTTCAGCTGTGCGAGTCATGTTCAGTGAACTTATTCTATAATAAGCACCTACATACTAGCTATAGTGTCACCACACAAATGTCTATGAGAACAGACATCCTTCATAATGAAGCAAGCATAGTATGTACCGATCTTTGCGGATTATTAATTACCAGTTAGAAATCCTATGACCAGCAACTATTTAAGTTTAGAGTTATCATCTTTTTAGGTCTCACTATTATGATCTCATCATAATCCATAAAAAGCTTTACTCTAAACTATGGTATATCTTATTTAAACACTTAAATAGATAGAGCCCGTAATAAAAACAAAACAAGTCTTTTATTAATATTAATGAAATCAAAACAGATTACATAAAGAGTTATTCTTAAATCCTAATACATGATTGGACTTAGGACATATTCCTTTCAGTTAGGTTTAGCAGCTTAGGACAATCTTGTAAAGATCTGATGTAATTTAAATTTCATGAATGTATTCTCTTGATATATTAATGGAATTTCCTTTTTCTTTGCAAGTTTTTGTCTCTGAGATGTTTGTAACTTAAGTGCACTGATAAATCCTGATATATCCATGTTCTGATGACCATTTCTATTTTGATTTAAATTAAGTTCTGATCTTACAATTTCAGTACTTATTTACTTGATTTATTTTGGTCATTCTCATTCTTGAATTTTTCTCAGAATATTGGAGTTGCAGTGAAAAATACTTGAATAAGTGGGATCAGTTTAAATTTTGAATTAAAACTGATTTATCTCGTTTAATGGAATTACTGGGTAAGTGGAACGGTTTTTCCTTGAAAAACTCAAGTGGGTAAGTAATGATTAATGTTTTCCTGTGCCCATTAAATATTCATTATTGCTGCATGTCTGACAGGTGTCCAACGGTTATATTTTTTTTCTTTCCAAGTATAAGTAAGAGAGAGAGTGAAGATTTTACAATCTTTTATTTAATTTTTCAACTTTATCTCTCTCTTTGCTTTTACTCTCTTTCATCTCCTGACGTTGGTTTTTCATACAGACATTTTATCAAACACCTAACAGGCACTCTTAAATCTCGATTTATCTCATGGCACCTAAGGACTTGATCATTGATGGAGCTAAATTTGTTCCAAATAACTATGCTGTAATTCTTGATAATGCTGAAGCTCCGTCTGAATTGCATTTTGTGCAAGATCTTCTTGCACACAGTGAAATCGGGTATGCATTAACCCAACCTTCGACCTTTTCGAGCCAACAAGTTCTAACATTTTGGAGGACTGGAAACTTTGATAATGGTGGTCAAAATGGTTCTCGTAGTATTGTTTTCGAAGTTGGTGATTCTATATATGGGGTAACTCCTGGTACAATTCGCAAGGCCCTACATCTACCAGAAGGATGTATTTTTTCAACCCCGGAGGAATCAGCTCTTAATGAGTTCATGGCTAGTTTGGGGTCTGAGCAGAGTTTGGCAAAGCTTGGGCAGTTGAAACGGGCTCATATCAGAAAGGAGTGGAGCTTCTTCTTTGACTGCATTACCAAAGCTTTTAGAAATAAATGTTCCAACTTTGATGCTATACCCATAATGAGTCAGTACATCGGGTATGCTATCATTAACCAAACTCATTTTGATTTTGCAACTGCTGTGATAGGTTTTATTGGGGATATGATGACAGAAGATAGGACTGTTGTATACTTTGCTAGATTTTGTCAACTTATTTTTAATCATTGTTGTGCTGATAACCCCCAACCTACCACTGACTTAACTCCATCTTTCAAAATTGCAAAACGAGCCTTTAATGATTTGATAAATGCTGATGTTAAGAAAAAGGTGGTTAGACCCTTGCAGATTCCTCAATCTGTAAAACAGATCTTAGTAAATGCTGATCCTGACACCTACAGATCTGTTTATCCTGATATTCAATCTACCACTACACCTCAAACATCACAGCAACCCACAGCACATACCTCTCATACTACTCAACCATCCCTCAGAACATATCTCAAATCATACCTCTCCACTTCACAGACAGTTCAACCCTCATCCTCAGAACCTCTTGTGAAGCCTTCATCTTCCAAGCCTAAGAGGACAAAGACTGTTCCTCAAACACCTCAAAAGAGAAGGCGGATTGCTTTGAGAGATGAATCTGATAGTGAGGAACATGTTCCTTCTTCAGAACCTGTTGTTAAAGAAGCTGAGAAAGTGACTTCTCAGAAGGATTCTGGAATTGGGGGATCTAGGCTTCTCAAGAGGCTTAGAAGAATGACTGTTCCTGAAAATCCGAAGGAATCCATATCTACAAAGAGATACAAGAAACAGAGGGCAAAAAGGCCAGTTTCAGATGATGAAGAAACAGCAGCTAAGGAAGGGGATCAGGAATCTCTGATCTCACAAGAAAAGGAATCTGCTCCAGTCACTACTTCTCCATCAACTCCAACTCAGGAAACTGTTACCGAAAATGCCAACACACCATCTATGTCTCCTGTTCAAAAATCTGTATCTCCTGTTGATCCAGGCACAAGTGCTGATATTGATATCCAGACCTTGGTTGTGCCTGATGTAATTCTCTTAGAAGCTACCTTTCTGGGTTACAGGGCTGTGGAATTCAATCTTGAGTCTGATAAAGCTTATTTGATCAGACTAGATCAGGATATAAGAAAAGCAAAGATTAATGATCTCAGGGCTGTAATCTTTCAAATCGGTGAAGATAATGCAGAGCTTAAAGATGCTAAAAGGAGAATGATTGATGAACTTAGATATGCTGAAAGATGTTTGTTGAAGAACTATCTCAGAACAACTCCTGACATCAAAGAGATCAGAAGATGAAGCCAAGTCAAGATCTACAACTGCTTAAATTCTGATATTTGTACAGACTGAAGTTGTTATCAGAAATTAAATATTGGTAAAGCTTTAAGGACTGTAAGTTGTAGTTATCTAGTCTAATTCTCATACATTTGTACTTAATGTTTTTGACATCATCAAATATCTATTAAACTTGTATATTATGCTAATTTACAAGTTGGGGGAGATTGTTAGATATATTTGATAATGTCATGGTTAATATGATTTATGTTTAGTTTTCAGATATTACTTAAACAGGATAAATCAGTACTTACTGGAAGTCATGACTTAAGGATATCAGTACTTATATTATCAGGAGATAATCATCAGAAGATGGATATCAGAACTTAAGTGCTGAAGGACGTTCAGATAAGGACAGTAGCTGATTAAAGGAAAGAAGATCGAGATAAACATAAGAAGAGATATGCATGAAGAAGGAGTTCTATGAAGAATAGAATACTTGGAAAAAAGATATCTGATTGATATATTTTAGGAAGCAGAATTATATTCCATATCAATTAGCCATTATCTTGTAACTGTGTAGTATATAAACACAGACATAGGGTTTACACTATAAGTGTTATTATATTCGAGAAGATTATTTATTGTAACCCTAGCAGCTCTCGTGATATTTGTTCATCACTGAGAGGTAACAGTTCCATACTGTAACAGAGTTTATTGTTTCAATAAAGTTTGTTTTCTGTTACTTGAGATATTAAAAGTTCAATTTGATTGTATTTTACACTGTATTCACCTCCTCTACAGTGTGTGTGACCTAACATTTTAACCTTTTAAAAATTATATTTTGGTATTTAAAAGTCAATTAATATTATTATTAATTGATTTATTTCCATTTATTTCTTATTTTATGCATAATAATTAAATCGTTCGTCTGTTTAATACGAAACAAACGCGTATAGACTCAGAAAAATATTACGCTTTCAATAAAAATACTTTTTAGGCCTAATTCCTTTTTATATTGCATTGTCATTTGATTTGTTAGTTCTTTTGAGTCGGTATCTGATCGGTAAACACTATTATTGACTTGATTTTAATTCTGAACGCACTGAAACATATCTTTTAACGATCTGACTTATGTGTTTCATGAAATATGTGATTACGTGTTATACGAATACCATGATTACGTGCTATGTGATATTCATGTTATCTATTTACGGTTTAAAATTTCATGCTTAGTTATAAATGATCGGGTAGATATCAAGACGTATAGTTACGTCGATTGAGTTTGGCTCTGTTAGTTAAGATAATCCATTTGTTTATAGAATCGAGTAGTAAGGAGTGCGATCAAGTGTTAGACGGAGATAGTAGCCAGCAGCTATAAGTAGAGTTATAGTAAGAGGTTATTGAGCATACCGGGCAAGTATTCTCCCCTATTCTAAATTCAGAATAGCTTAATGTTTTATATATTCAAAATATATGAATTGTTTATAAATACTCTGATAGCGCATTGAATATCAATACTCCTATATTTATTGACATTCTCTTATTCTAGCAATCATTCTGCTAGAACCAATCTTTTGATTTGATAGATAGTGAATAACTATACTATCCAGATATACTATATACAGTGAAACTTTGAATTGAAATTAGCGAATAACTAATTGTTCTGATTATTTTGCCATCAATTATTGAGATAACTCCGGACCACGTGAAATGGGGAGTTGAATAGATAAGGATGTCATTGATCCGACTCCTTTAATGAAAATTTATTTCATGAATTGATTATTGGTAAGCGTAAGAGGCCGAGGCACCGGTCCAGCGTGAGCTATTATACGAAAGTGTAATATCTTGCTAGGCGAGTATATGCCTTTTCATGGATATCCAATAGGTATGGTATGGCTGCGGGATATCGATACCTATATTTACGGTATGGCTGCGGGATACCGGTGTTGTTTCATGACTGATCATCAGGAACAACATGGTGCATAATTATGTTTGATTAAAATATCGCTTAAACTTTAAAGTTTATATCAGCTTTGATTTTACTCAGATATTGTTATTGTTGTTCACTTACAAATTTCATATCACTTGCTGAGCGTCTCTTCGCTCATACTTGTTTATCAATCTAATCTTTCAGCTAAGCCAGAGCAAGCTTGAGTTCCAGGTTTGATCAGAAGTCGAGTGCTTGTAGATAGTTGGGTGTGTTTTCCAGGTAGACTGTTTTGGGACGCTTGAATAGTCTAGAGGTTTGTAATAAAATTTGAATAAATTGTAAAACTAGTTAGACTTATGGTTCGTAATAACAGTTGGTTTATATTAGTGTCTGTTTCATACTATAACCTGTGATTGATCCAGTTGCATGCTAGGGGTCATATTTATTATATTATTCCACTGTGATTATTTAATTTTGGTTTATTGGCTAGTGACCCCCAAATCTAGACCCCGGGTTTGGAGGGAATCACAGGTTGGTATCAGAGCCACATGTTATGGTCACTGAAACAGGCTTAGGATTGTCATAGGTGAGTCATAGGAAGATCACATAAGATAGGCGCGTGTAGTTTAGCTCTTATAGGGTTAAATTTAGGTTACTGGGTTGGGCTATAGTTAAGTTGTTTAGGTTTCCTGTTTTGTGTTTAGCCTTAGGCCTTTGTGTTATTGGCTTGCTATTTTGTTGGTTTTGAGGATGGTATGAAGTATTGAAAAAGAGGTTAAAAGGTTGTGTTGCAACCCTATCCACCGTTTGTTGGTTTATTTGAGATTTTGAGTAGGGGTTTAAAAGGTTTGGATAATTTTTCGTCAATTTTCTTTATGTTATTATTCTCGAGATAATAAGAAGGATTATGTGATAATCATGTCGCTTGTGTTAATATGGTAGCAAGTTTATGATATTTTGAGAAGAGATAATGTTTTAGAATTTTGATATGCTAAGTAATTGCTACATATTTGACATAATGCTTGACAAATTATTATATATGTCGCTTGTTTTCTTATCAGAATAATGGCACCAAAGAAAAGGAATAATTCAGGAGAGGATCGTACCGAGAGTCGGACGGATCCAGCAATTGTCCAGATGTTGGGACTGATGCAGCAACAGATGTTACATCTTATGCAGTAGCAACAACAGCGGCAACAACAACAACAGCAGCAAGCAGCAGCACCACCTGTAGTGACTTTCAAGCAGTTTCAAGCTGTGAAGCCACCTGAGTTCAAGGGAAGTGCTAATCCCGTGGAAGCCAATGCATGGCTCAAGGAGATGGAGAAGGCTTTTGACTTAGTCGGAGCAGGGACTGAACAGAAGACGAAGTTTGCAAATTACTTTCTGAAGGGCGAGGCGAACTATTGGTGGGAATCCATGCGAGCCTTGGAAGGAGGTGAGTTTATAACTTAGGAAAGGTTTACAGAGCTGTTTCTAGAGAAGTATTTACCAAGGTATATGAAGAACCAAATGGAGATCAAGTTCTTGAACCTAACCCAGGGAGATCTTACTGTCGCTGAATATGAAGCTAAGTTTACTGAGTTAGCAAGGTTTGTACAATCAGGTTGACACGGATGAAAAGAAAGCAAAAAGATTTGAGCAAGGATTGAAGTTTTGGATTCAAAATAGAGTAACCATGTTTGAGTTGACTTCATATGTGGCAGTGGTTCAGAAAGCAATGGTGATTGAAAGTAGGAGTTACATGTCTCAGAAAGGAAAGGATGGGAAGAAAAGGAAAATAGAAACCTCAGAAGGAGGTCAGCAGCAAGATAATTTTCAGGGATTTTTCAACAAAAGGCCAGGATTTCAGGGTAACAGGAATGTGGGATTCAGAAGACCCCAACCAGGAAATGGAGGACAAGGAAACCGTTTTCAGAATTCAAATCAGTAGAGGCCCAATAGTGCACCAATGCCAGAATGCAAGTTTTATGGCAGAAAACACTTTGGGGTTTACAAAGCTAATTTTGTGTGCTACAAGTGCAACATGAAGGGACATCATTCATATGAGTGCCGCAATCAGATTCCAGAAGTTACATGTTTCCGATGCGGGAAGATAGAACATTACGCCAACAATTGTAGAGAGCAAGCACAAGGCGTAAATGTTCCAAGGATTGCAGGTGCTCCATCTCAGGGTGTGGCAAGAATTGAAGGACCACCAACAAAGGATCAACCAAAGGCTAGGACATTCAACATGACTATGAAGGATGTTGTTCATAGTTCTGACGTGGTTGCAGGTACGCTTCCAGTCAACTCCATAGATGCTAAAGTTTTATTTGATTCTGGAGCTACAAGGTCATTTATTTCTCAATGTTTTTTCGATAGCCTGCATTGCGAAGTTAAGTTGTTAGAACAAGCATTAATGATAGAATTAGCTAATAAGAATCAAGTTCCCGTCGATCGAGTGTGCCCGAGGTGTGACATTGAGATAGGAGGACATCATTTCTATGCCAACTTAATAACTTTTAAGTTAGGAGAATTTAATGTTATCTTAGGAATGGACTGGTTGTCAGAGAATAACGCTCAGATTGATTGTAAGAATAGGAAAGTAAGACTTCAGATCTTGGATAGTAAGAAGAGGGTGATATTTTGAGGGAATCAGCAAGAGAAGAAGTTCTTAACGATAGCTCAAGCGAAGAAGTTATTGCGTCAAGATTGTAAGGCGTATTTGGCTCATGTGATAGACACCGGCAAGGAAATTCCAGCACTAGAAGCGATTCCAATTGTCAACGAATTTCCAGTCTTTCCAGACGATCTTCTAGGATTACCTCCCGACAGAGAAATTGAATTTGCGATTGACTTAGCGCCCGGAACAGAACCAGTTTCTAAAGCTCCGTACCGGATGGCACTAGTGGAGATGAAAGAATTGGCAACTCAGTTACAAGATCTTTTGGAGAAAGGAGTTATCAAACCCAGTGTATCCCCGTGGGGCGCACCAGTACTGTTTGTCAAGAAGAAAGACGGGAGTATGCGACTATGTATTGACTATCGAGAACTGAATAAGCTGACCATTAAGAATAAGTACCCGTTGCCAATGATCGATAATTTATTTGATCAACTGAGAGGCGCTGTATGGTTTTCTAAGATTGATTTAAGATTCGGGTATCATCAACTGAAGATTAAGTCCGAGGACATTCCGAAAACCGCATTCAGAACCAGATATGGGCATTATGAGTTTCTAGTGACGGCATTTGGATTAACCAACACACCAACAACTTTCATGGATCTGATGAATCGCGTATTCAAGAAGTATTTGAATAAATTCATGATTGTGTTCATAGACGACATTTTGATCTATTCCAAAACAGAAGAGGAGCACACAGAGCACTTGAGGATAGTTCTGGAGATACTGCGACAAGAGAAATTGTACACAAAGTTTTCCAAGTGTGAATTTTGGTTAAAAGAAGTACGATTTCTTGGTCATGTGATTAGCAATAAATGAGTAGAAGTGGATCCAGCAAAGATTGAAGCCATAATCAACTGGGAAAGGCCAAAAACACCAACAGAAGTAAGAAGTTTCATGGGATTAACAGGTTACTACAGAAGATTCGTGCAAGATTTTGCGAAGATAGCTACACCGTTGACAAAGCTCACCAGGAAGAATCAGAAGTCTGAGTGGGATGAGAAGTGCGATGAGAGTTTCCAAGAATTAAAAAATAGTTTAGTATCTTCTCCGGTGCTAGTCTTACCAGATGATCAAGCAAACTTTATGATCTATAGTGATGCATCGTACAAAAAATTGGGATGTGTTTTAATGCAGCATGATAAAGTGATAGCCTACGCTTCAAGACAGCTTAAACCACATGAAGAGAAGTATCCAACTCATGATCTTGAATTGGCAGCTATAGTGTTTGCATTGAAGATATGGAGGCATTATCTGTATAGAGAAAAGTGTGAGATCTACACGGACCACAAGAGTTTGAAGTATATCTTCACCCAGAAGGAATTGAACATGAGGCAGAGAAGATGGCTAGAACTGATCAAGGACTACGACTGCACCATCAACTATCATCCAGGTAAAGCAAATGTGGTGGCTGGCGCTCTCAGCAAAAAGGAACGGTTAAATATGATCACTTCTTCTGAAGAATTAGTCAAGGAATTTGAGAAGCTTGAAATAGAGGTCAGTACCCCAAGTATGTCTACAGAAGTGTGCAATGTCTTATGAACCAGAACTATTAGAGAAGATAAGAAGATGTCAGGAAGAAGTCACGAGCCATGAACAAGACAGTTTGACAGGAGAAGAGATAGGGAGTCAAAAGGATGATAAAGGGATATTAAGATTTTCTTCCAGAATATGGATACCTAACGTTGCCGAGCTGAAAGATGAAATTCTTCGAGACGCTCACAACTCGAGATATTCAATTCATCCCGGAAGTACGAAGATGTACAGAGATTTAAGAGAAAACTTTTGGTGGCCAAGCATGAAGAAGGAAATTTCAGAATGATTAAGTAAGTGTTACACTTGCCAGCGAGTCAAAACGGAACATCAAAGGCCCAGTGGACTGATGCAGCCATTGGACATTCCAGAATGGAAGTGGGAACATGCCGCGATGGATTTTGTACTTGGATTACCGGGGACCAAGTCAAATCATGATGCTATTTGGGTTATTATTGACAGATTGACGAAGTCAGCGCATTTTCTTCCTATCAACGAGAAATTTTCAATGGATAAATTGGTTCGTTATATCTTAAGGAAATTATGACCCAACATGGAGTTCCAGTATCTATAATTTCATATAGAGATCCTCGATTTAATTCAAGATTTTGGAGAAGTTTTCAAGATTGTCTCGGGACGAAGCTGAATATGAGTACCACGTATCATCCGCAAACAGATGATCAAAGTGAAAGAACAATTCAGACTATTGAAGACATGCTAAGAGTATGTGCACTTGATTTTGAAGGAAGTTGGGACGAACATTTTCCATTGATTGAATTCTCCTACAACAATAGCTATCATGCTAGTATTTGAATGCCGCCTTACGAAGCCTTTTACGGGAGAAGATTTAGATCTCAAATATGTTGGGAAAAAGTTGGTAAGAGGAAAATTTTGGGTCCAAAATTGATCCAGCAGACGAAAGAGAAAATTGAACTCATTCGAAAATGATTAGTAGCAGCTCAAGATCGTCAACGCAAATATGCTGATCCTACAAGAAAAGATATGGAATTTGAAGTTGGTGAAGCAGTGCTATTGAAGGTTTCCCCTTGGAAGGGTTTATCAAGATTTGGAAAGAAAGGAAAGCTGAGTTCGCGTTGTGTTGGCCCTTTTGAGATTTTGAGGCTTGTGGGAAAGGTTGCTTACGAATTAGCGTTACCACCTCACATGCAGCATATCCACAACGTGTTCCATGTATCAATGTTGAAGCGTTATTTGCCTGATTCAAACCATGTGATAGAATATGAGCCAATTGAGATTCATCCAGATTTATCTTTCGTAGAGCGGACAGTGCAGATTTTAGATAGGAAAGAAAGAGTGCTTAGGAATAAGTCTGTCTCGTTAGTACGAGTCTTGTGGAGGAATCCCAAGGTTAAAGAGTCGACTTGGGAGTTGGAAAGCGAAATGCGATCCAAGTATCCTCACTTGTTTTCTTAGGCTGATTCTGAGGACAGAATCCTGTTAAGGGGGAAGGATGTAATATTCGGGAAAAATTATGTGAATATTATATGTTTCTATGCGGTCCAGGAAATTTTTTGATTGATTAATATATGTTTAAACTGCAATTATATGAATCTATCTGCAATCGGGACGCATGTTTATTTGTGTCTTTATTAAGGTACTCGTTTTATTTCATTTTATGCGCGTTTGAATGTATTCTAGGTGGTTTCAGGATTTTCTGGTAATTTAGGAGTCGTTCCCGTTTTTCAAAAATCAACGGACCGGACCCCACCGGGACGTCAAACCCCACAAAATATGTGTTTTTATTTTTATAAAACTATTCGTATCTCAAATACCCAATATTTTTGCATTTTTGATTTGTTCGCAATTTCTGGGGAATTTTGACATTAATTTTATATTTTATCGCTTTTAAAATTATTCCCCGTAATTATTATTTTGGGGCTTAATTATTGTAATTTAGGGATAAAAACACCCTTAATTTATTTTGGGGTATAATTTCTGTAAAAATATAAATACCAGCCATTTATTTATTTTATTCATTATTTTTATTAAAATTTCAGAAAATTTAGAATTATTCAAGAACAATATTGGGGGTGAGATTTCTTCTTAAACTTTGATCAATGTTTTTGGAAGATTGACTGAACCGTTTTTGTTGATTCTGGAACCAAATCAAAGCTTGTTTCAAACTCTATCTATTGATATCAATATCTTGAATTGAGGTATAGTATTTATAAAAATCGAATTTTTGGGTATTTTGTTCTTGAGAATTTCATTTTTGAATTTTAAGTGATTGTTTGATGTTTTTATTAATGGATTAATGTTCCGGGGATTACAAGGAGTGGTTTAGCATCTTGTTTTGTTAATTTTGATTACGATTTGAGTAAGTTGGGGTTTAAGTTTTTCGATTTTTCAATTCGATTTTTTGAGATTATAGTGATATTTTGGTTATGTTTGATGATTGGGTTAGTTTTTAATTATTCTGGGCTTCGTTTTGATACCGAGAACTTGAGTTTTGGTACCGATTTGGTCAAAATCGTAGTTTTCCGATTGGGTTGCCGGACTTGGTGTTGAGCTCGCCAGAGAAGATGAACTGCGGGTTGTTTGCGGCTGCTTTCGGCTGCTTTCGGCTGGATCGTGTTGCTGGGGAATCAAGGAATGATTTGGGTGCCAAATAGATAACAAACGAAACGTGTAGGGAGCTGTTTTGGTGTCATCGGAATCCGGCATAAGTCACCGGATTCTGGGTTCAACCCAGATTCCAGTCGGCTTCAAACCCGACCCGGCCACCTTCTTCAAGACCCGTTTTCTGAATAATAATAACCCGGTTTCAATCCTTTGTTCCCAAAACCCAAACCCTAAAACTGTTTTTGCCAATTTCTTTTTATTTTTAATTCAAAATTCAATTTCAATTTTCAAAATCATTTCTTTTAATTTTTTTTAAAAAAATCATTTATATTTTGAATTCTAAAAATTATTTTCTGAATTATTTTGATTTCCTAAAATTATTTTCTTTTATTATTTTTAAAAATCTAATTTGATTTAATTATTTATAATTCATTTTAGTTAATTATTTATGAATTTAATTAATTGATTAAAATCATTTAATCAATTAATTTCATTTATAAATAGTTAAATAAATGTAAATTATTTATAATTAATTCAAATAATTCCTAAAAAAAATATTTTTAAGCTTTTAAAAATTATATTTTGGTATTTAAAAGTCAATTAATATTATTATTAATCGATTTATTTCCATTTATTTCTTATTTTATTCATAATAATTAAACCGTTCGTCCATTTAATACGAAACGAACGCGTATAGACTCAGAAAAATATTACGCTTTTAATAAAAATACTTTTTATGCCTAATTCCTTTTTGTATTGCATTGTCATTTGATTTGTTAGTTCTTTTGAGTCAGTATCTGATCGGTAAACACTATTATTGACTTGATTTTAATTCTGAACGCACTGAAACATATCTTTTAATGATCTGACTTATGTATTACATGAAATATGTGATTACGTGTTATACAAATACCATGATTACGTGCTATGTGATATGCATACTATCTGTTTACGGTTTAAAATGCCATGCTTAGTTATAAACGATCGGGTAGATATCAAGACTTATAGTTACGTCGATTGAGTTTGGTTCTGTCGGTTAAGATAATCCTTTTGTTTATAGAATTGAGTAGCAAGGAGTGCGGTCAAGTGTTAGACGGAGATAGTAGCCAGCAACTATAACTAGAGTTATAGTAAGAGGTTATTGAGCATACCAGGCAAGTATTCTCCCCTATTCTAAATTCAGAATAGCTTAATGTTTTACATATTCAAAATATATGAACTATTTATAAATACTCTGATAGCGCATTAAATATCAATACTCCTATATTTATTGACATTCTCTTATTCTAGCAATCATTCTGCTAGAACCAATCTTTTGATTTGATAGATAGTGAATAACTATACTATCCAGATATACTATATACAGTGAAACTTTGAATTGAAATTAGCGAATAACTAATTGTTCTGATTATTTCACCATCAGTTGTTGAGATAACTCCGGACCATGTGACATGGGGAGTTGAATAGATAAGGATGTCATTGATCCGAGTCCTTTAATCAAAATTTATTTCGTGAATTGATTATTGGTTAGCGTAAGAGGCCGAGGCACCGGTCCAGCATGAGCTATTATACGAAAGTGTAATATCTTGCTAGGCGAGTATATGCCTTTTCATGGATATCCAATAGGTACGGTATGGTTGTGGGATATCGATACCTATATTTACGGTATGGTTGCGGGATACCGGTGCTGTTTCATGACTGATCATCAGGAACAACATGGTGCATAATAATGTTTGATTAAAATATCGCTTAAACTTTAAAGTTTATATCAGCTTTGATTTTACTCAGATATTGTTATTGTTGTTCACTTACAAATTTTATATCACTTGATGAGCATCTCTTCGCTCATACTTGTTTATCAATCTAATCTTTCAGCTAAGCAAGAGCAGGCTTGAGTTCCAGGTTTGATCAGAAGTCGAGTGCTTGTAGATAGTTGGGTGTGTTTTCCAGGTAGACTGTTTTGGGACGCTTGAATAGTCTAGAGGTTTGTAATAAAACTTGAATAAATTGTAAAACTAGTTAGACTTAAGGTTTATAAGAACAGTTGGTTTATATTAGTGTTTGTTTCATACTATAACATGTGATCGATCCATTTGCATGCAAGGGGTCATATTAATTATATTATTCCGCTGTGATTATTTTATTTTGGTTTATTGGCTAGTGACCCCCAAATCTAGACCCCGGGTTTGGAGGGCGTCATATTGGTTACCATCAGGCATCGGTTCTTTGCCAGCACATCTCCTTCTTGGGGCCACTTCATCATCCGAAGATTCGGAGTCTCGCTCAGTATAAGGACCAGAAAATTCCTGATCCTCCGGGATAGGAGTCAAACCTTGTATGTGGGGGGGTGTTTGCCCCCGTGCTTCACTCCGTTCAGCATGTCTACTTCCTCCAACCTCGGGGTAAAGGGGCATCCCATAAGGGGGTTAGTGGTCATAATAATTGAATACTCATACCCAACGGGTCGAAAATTCACAGGTGTATGTAGCTGTTGAAGTTGGGGATTCGTCCCTTGAGGAGCTGGGGGAATCGTCCCTTGAGGTTGAGGTTCAGTTGCCCCTACCTGGGCTCCTCCTTTAGAGGCGGCATAGATTGAATACGGAGGTACCTCCACTGTTGACGAAATCGCTTGGGTCATCCCAGTTGGTGTTCCTCCTTCAAGGGAGCTGCTTCCTCTCCATGTTCTCGCCATGGTTGTTGTTGTTCTTTTCCCACAGACGGCGCCAAATGTTATGGATAAAAACTCAGGGTATATTAATTGCTGTATTTATTACTAAGGTTCGGGAGCTCAAGGCCTTCAATGGCTGCTCTCGTGTTTCGTAGCTTAACTCTGCCTATACGAGATGCCTACGTATCTCCGTGAGTTAGAGAATCAAGCCGAAAAATGTAGTTCTGTTTGTGGGGGTGAGGCCCCTTATATAGATGTTTTAGCTTCTGATTTTGTTGATTTCTTCGCACAACTCTTCGCAACTGATCCCAAGCACTTCCCTAGTCTTATTTTGATGAATTCTCCCTATATAAGCAAATTATACCCTGAAATCCATAAACACTAAAAAAACGCATCAAATACATAAAATACTCGAATTCAAGATATCAATTCAAGCCGTTATGTGATGCTCTAAGTGGTATAAAATGCCACTTATCACACCTCCAAACTTAAATCGATGTTTGTCCTCAAGCGTCACAAACTAAAAAACAGAATAGAAACATGCATGAATGCAAACTACGTGAAATGTAGCGATCCCCATCGCGATGACTAAACCAACCAAGACATGACATATCAACAAATGCAATTAGGCGACTAAAGATCAATCAAATCACGCAAGCTAACATACAACTAGAAACGTGGTATGTGCGAATGCTTAACAGATCTGCTTCGAAACTAGATCAATTACCATAACTCAATTATCCTTAAGGCAATCACAAGATTATACGAAGAATATATTCTAGACACAAAATGACCTATAACACTTCAAGATCATTGGAGTTTATTACGGAATCATGCTTTTATTCAACACATAACAAATGCTTATTTGGTTGTGCAATGAGTGGGGTCCACAAAAGACTTATACAATGGCATCCATTTAGCGAGCGTTAGGTTAGCGGATCCCAGACTATAAAAGCCTTAGGTCACTAGGCAAAAGTCCCCTAAGAACTTACTAACTCGAATATCAAAGAGCTCACTCGTGATCAATTATGCATTAAACCATATTTTTTCTCTTTTTTTTTCTTTTTTCTTTTTCTATATTTTTTTCTTTTTTTCTATATTTCTGAGTAAGTGCGTTTCGCTCCATCTTGCTCAACCCTAGACTACTAGTATACAATACGAGCCGGCTGCTAGCTATTTGACGCCTAGCCATAACTAGCAATGAATTCTAATTTTTTACTCCAATATTATCTTTTCATGCCTTTTATCATTAAGAGCCTATCATACATTCTAAGCATAAGCAATAGATTAACCTCAAAAACCATCAAATTATGACAACAACCTAGTCCTTAAGCATACTCTAAGACTTAGTGAAATTACAAGTGTTTCTAGCATGCATGCCAACTTAACAAGATTCAACATCACTTTAAAGCTATCACTACACTTGCATCAATATCACATATCAATCGATAAAGCAACACAAAAGGAATCATGGTATATGCATGAGCTATATGACATGATAAATAAAGCTATAAAAAAAAACTGTATATAAAAAACTATATGGCAAAATATGCAACTATATGAACTAAACTATCATGAAAATGCAACTACATGACACACACACAAATATGTTCCTTAACTACCACCCCCAAACTTAAAATCTTCACTGTCCCCAATGAAGGCAATATAAAGGAACACTGGGTATACCTACTCGAAAGAATCATCATCATCATCACCCTCAGAGGGTGGAGTGTCAGGAGGTGGATAAGCAGAATCCTCACCAAAAACGGGCCACTGGATGTCAGCTCCAAGGCCTCTAAAAGTAGTCCCAAGCGCTAGGGTGAGCTCCTGCGCAAACCTACTCTGCGACTCATACATCGCAGCCATCCTTCTGGAAAGCCTCCTGTACTGAATATCAGCCAATCCCGAACCATCTCCTCTCTGACCTCTAGAAGAATCTGCCTCCCCCAGTGCCTGACTGGGCCTAGCCATGGTAGCACCAGCTGCTGGATGTCCTCCTAGAAGGTGATATCCCAAACCATGTAATTCGGGCTCTCCACCCGTCCACTCCTGTATCGTATTCAGGGTTGATGAATCAATAGGAGCGGCCGACATCTGCAGCTGCTCATAAGAAGACCAGTGGACTCCAACAGCCTTGCACAACTTTTTGATAATAGAGGCATAGGGGATATTGTACTGCGACTTCCCCCCTCAAAAACTTCAAAATCCCTTGGTAGATAAACTCACCAAGGTTCAAAATCCCCCACAACAACCTGGCTCTCTCAACTGTAACCTCATGTGCATGCGAAGAAGGCAAAATATTAGCACAAATAAAGGCATTCCATGCACGAGCGTACCTGTTCATCACAACAGCCGGGAAAGAACGATAATCTTTCGATCCCCTCTTACACTTCCACACCGTGCCCGGCTGACAGAGAGTAGGAATAATCAAATCTGAGTCAAAATCCTCGGGGGCCTTTTCATTCAAATTCTCTTCCTGGGGTTTCCTTTATCGCTGCCCAATAACACGGCGAATCGCCTCGGGCTAATAATCAACAGTAAGCCCACGAACAACAGAATACCCATTCTTGTCGGCCTTGGCGTTCGCATAGAACTCGCGAACAACACTCATCGAAACAGCTTCAGGTGACTTACAGAAAGTAATCCAACCCTTCTCTGCAATCATCGGCAACAACTCACCATCCCTCCCCGATGGCAAGAACCCCCTCTCCTTCATAATCGGCTTAGTTAACAGCTTAGCATACTCCTCCTCAGTAGCCCTATCCACCAATCGAGGCCTCGTAGCAGTACTCCTTGAAGAATCAGCAGTCGGAATGGTGCTGTTACTCTCTACAGTTCAAGATCTCTTTGGGGCCATTGAAATTTAGAATAAGAGTTGGAGAGTTGTGTTTTGTGTGTAGGAAAGGGTTTGTAAGTTGAAAGTATATGGGAGGTATATAGGGAGGTTGTGTGTATATATAGGGTAGGATTAAGGTTAGAATTAGATTAGGAGTGGGGTTGAGGCTAATATGTAGGAAGAAAATCATGGGTAATGGGGTTTGTGGTGCTGTGGTTTTGTTTTTGTGTTTTTGTGTTTTATTTTTTATAAGCTGAAAACCCGATTTTTCAATATTCAGGTCCGCAGGCGGTCGCCTGGAACCAGCAGGTGGGCACTTGCTAGCACGCGGCCGCCTGGTCCTAGCAGGCAGGTGCCTGCAAGGTCACTGGAATTTGTTTTTTCTGCCCTCAATTTTCTGATTTTTCTGGGGTTTTGGATAGAGTACTAAATTCTAAAGGTTCCTATGGTTTCATATCTTGGGTTGCCTCCCAAGAAGTGCTTCTTTTACATCATCAGCTTGACTTAGAGTACTGCGATCAAGTTGACAATAAAACGGCACTAACCACTTCCCGGTTTGCCGTATCCCCATAATAGTGCTTCAATCTCTGACCATTTACTTTGAATGCTTTGCCCGGATTGTTCTCAAAAATCTCCAGCGCTCCATGTGGAAACACATTTTTGACGATAAATGGTCCAGACCACCTTGATTTCAACTTTCCAGGAAAAAGTCGGAGCCGAGAGTTGAATAGAAGAACTTGTTGCCCCGACACAAATGACTTAGGAGATAGCTTCCTGTCGTGCCACCTTTTTACTTTTTCCTTGTATATTTTATTATTTTCATATGCTTGAAGTCGAAATTCATCAAGTTCATTTAACTGAAGCATTCGCTTCTTCCCAGTTGCATCTAGATCAAGGTTTAACTTTTTCAATGCCCAATAAGCCTTATGCTCAAGCTCCGCAGGTAAATGACATCACTTACCATAGACAAGCTGAAACGGGGACATCCCAAGTAGAGTCTTGTATGTTGTTCTATAAGCCTAAACAGCTTCATCGAGCTTCAAAGACCAATCTTTCCTTGACGGACAAACTACTTTCTCTAGAATGCATTTTATCTCTCTATTAGACACTTCAGCTTGACCATTAATTTGCGGATGATAGGAAGTAGCGATGCGATGATTCACATTGAAGCATTGCATCATAGAAGTGAACTTACAATTGCAGAAATGCGACCCTTCATCACTTATGATAACTCGTAACGTTCCAAACCTTGTGAATATCTGCTTATGAAGAAAACTCAACACTACCTTTGCATCATTAGTTGGCAGAGCCTTGACTTCTACCCATTTCGAGATATAATCGACTGCCAGCAAGATGTACTGATTATTGCAGGATGAGATAAATGGTCCCATAAAATCGATTCCCCAAACATCGAAGACCTCAACTTCAAGCATCACATTCAAAGGCATCTCATCCTTTCTGGTAAGATTCCTAACTCTTTGGCAACGATCACACCTTAAAACAAACTGATGTGCATCCTTAAACAACGTAGGCCAGAAAAAGCCTGCTTGAAGAATACGAGCTCCTGTCTTTTCACCACCATAATGTCCACCATAAACTGTGGAATAACAGTCTCGTAATATCCCCTCCGTCTCACAGAATGGGATACATGTCCTGATGATCTGGTCAGCTCCTTGTCTAAAAATATATGGTTCATCCCACATGTACCACTTCACCTCATGTAGAAACTTCTCCTTTTGAGCCGCATTTATATTAGGAGGCATTATATTGCTAACAAGATAGTTCACAATGTCTGCAAACCATGGCTCTTCCTCTTGAATTGCGAACAACTGCTCATCCGGAAAAGATTTGTTGATCAATATTTTATCATATGCAGTAGAATCGGGATTCTCCAATCTAGAGAGATGGCCAGCTACTTGATTTTCAGTACTTTTTCGATCTTTGATCTCTAACTCAAATTCCTGTAGCAAGAGCACCCAACGAATAAGTCTAGGCTTCGAATCCTTCTTTGAGACCAGATAGCAGATGGCAGCGTGATCAGTGAATACTATCACCTTTGTCCCAAGTAGATAAGATCGAAATTCCTCAAAACCAAAAACTATAGCCAAGAGCTCCTTCTCAGTAATGGTGTAGTTCAGTTGAGCTCCATTTAGTGTCTTACTAGCATAGTAGACCACATGAAAGATATTAGACTTTTGATGCCCAAGAACTGCTCCCACAGTATAATCACTTGCATTACACATCATCTCAAAAGGTTCTCTCTAATCAGGTGTCGTAATAACTGGTGCAGTGATTAAACTCTTCCTGAGAGTCTTAAATGCTGCCAAACATTCATCATCAAATTTGAAAGGCACATCTTTCTCGAGCAAGTTGCACAACAGCTTAGAAACCTTAGAGAAGTCCTTGATGAAACGCCGATAAAAACCCGCGTGATCAAGAAAACTACGGATTCCTTTCACAGAAATAGGTGGCGGAAGATTTTCAATGACTTCCACCTTGGCTTTATCCACCTCAAGACCCTTACTAGAGACCTTATTCCCAAGAATGATGCCTTGTTGTACCATGAAGTGACATTTTTCCCAATTAAGCACCAAATTAGTTTCCACACACCTTTTGAGCACCAAACGAAGATTATTCAAGCATTCATCACACGAATGTCCAAGGATGGAGAAGTCGTCCATGAACACTTCGACATTATTTCCAATCATATCTGAGAATATAGCCATCATGCATCTCTGAAAAGTGGCAGATGCACCACATAAGCCAAAAGAAACTCTACGGAAGGCAAACGTGCCGAATGGACAAGTGAAAGTAGTCTTCTCTTGATCTTCTGGTGCAATGCAAATCTGATTGTAGGCCGAATAGCCATCCAGAAGACAATAATACTCGTGACCAGCCAACTTGTTGAGCATCTGATCAATAAATGGAAGAGGGAAGTGATCCTTCCTTGTGGCTTTATTCAACTTTTTGTAGTCCATGCATACCCTCCATCCTGTGACTGTTCGAGTGGGGATGAGCTCGTTCTTATCATTTGCTACCACAGTAATACCTCCTTTCTTAGGTACACATTGCACGGGGCTCACCCAAGAACTGTCAGAAATAGGATATATGATTCCTGCATCCAGCCACTTTAGAATTTCTTTCTTCACCACTTCTTTCATTATAGGATTAAGCCTTCGTTGTTGCTCAACAGTCGGCTTGCTACCTTCCTCTAGCAGAATTTTATGCATGCAGTACGAAGGGCTGATCCCTTTTATATCTGCTATAGTCCATCCGATGGCCGATTTGAATTCTCTTAAAATCCTCAAGAGCTTGTCCTAATCACTACCTAAAAGGTTAGATGCAATAATAACAGGAAAAGTAGATGCATCACCTAAAAAAGCATACTTCAAGTATTCAGGCAATGGTTTAAGCTCCAAAGTAGGTGCATTCCTAAATAGATGGTTTGAGCTTTCCTTCAACATTCTTGAGATCAGTATTACCAAGAGATTCAAACGGTATGTCTAGCTTTCGTTTCCAAGGAGAAGCATTTAGATATTGTAACTACTCATTGCCTTCCTCATCATCACTGTCAAATTCCCCCAATAAGGCTTTTTCTAAGGCATCAGACCTTAGCACATGATCAAGTTCTGAAATAACTGCAGAATCGACCAAATCCATTTTAAAGCACTCCTCATCTTCCGTAGGGAATTTCATCGCATTGAACACATTGAATGTCACATCCTGATCTTGCACCCTCATAGTAAGTTCACCCTTTTGTGCATCTATCAAGGTACAGCCTGTAGCCAAGAAAGGTCTTCCCAAGATTATGGGAATCTTCTTATCTTCCTCGAAATCCAGAATGACAAAATCTGCAGGAAAGATGAGCTTGCCCACTTTTACTAGCACGTCCTCCACGATGCCTCGTGGGTATGTAATAGAACAATCAACCAATTGTAGAGACATGTAGGTGGGCTTTGGATCAGGCAAATTCAACTTTTTGAAGATAGACAATGGCATCAGATTGATGTTTGCTCCCAAATCGCAAAGGCACTTATCGAATGACAACTTGCCAATGGTACAAGGAATGGTGAAGCTACCTCGATCCTTACGCTTTGGAGGTAACTTTTGTTGCAGCACAGCACTGCACTCTTCCGTTAGAGCAATGGTATCTAGATCATCCAGTTTCACCTTCCTTGAAAGAACATCTTTCATGAATTTCGCATAACTAGACATTTGCTCCAGAGCCTCAGCGAAAGGTATGTTGATGTGAAGTTTCTTGAACACCTCCAGAAACTTACCAAATTGCTTGTCCAACTTTTGTTTTTGCAATCTCTTAGGAAAAGGTGGTGGAGGATAGAGTTGTTTCTCCCCTGTATTACCCTCAGGAAGAGTGTGTTCAACAGTAGTCTTCCTTGATTCCCCCTCTTTCTCCTTTTGCTTTTCTTCTTCATCTGCAATTTCAGCTTCTCCAGCTTTTGCTTTTTGAGCATCAACAACTTTTCCAGATCTTAAGGTGACAGCTTTGACTTGCTCCTTAGCATCCTTCCTGCCTGGCACTTCAGTATCGCTGGGAAGTGTGCCAGGTTAACAATTGAGCAAGGCGTTGGCTATTTGACCTATTTGATTTTCCAAGGTCTTGATAGAAACAGCCTGACTTTTGCACAAAAGCTTTAACTCCTCAAAATCAGCACTAGAAGGTGGAGTTGTACCTCCTTGTTGAGGATATGATTGCCTTTGAGCATATTGCTGAGGTTGTTGGAATCCAGGTGGATTAAACTGTTTACTTGCAGCTGGCTGATATGGTTGCTGAACAACATTCTGATTATTGCTCCAGCTGAAATTGGGATGATTTCTGTTATTAGGATGATAAGTAGCTGGCACGGGCTGCTGCGGTCGCTGATAATTGTTCACATACTGAATAGATTTATTAACAAGAGAACACTGATCTGTAGCATGAGAGCCTGCATAAAGCTCACAGACAATAGCTATTTGATTGACTCCATAGTTGGCTAAAGAATCGACCTTCATAGACAGCGCTTGGAGCTGCGCTGCAATAGCTGTAGCTGCATCAACTTCCAGAATACCTTCTACCTTCCCATGCATCATCCTTTGAGTTGGGTTTTGATACTCGTTTGCAGCCATAGTTTCAATAAGATTATAGGCTTCAGTATAGCTTTTGGCCCACAAGGCACCTCCAGCTGCTGTATCGAGCATGGACCTAGATTGGGCCCCCAAACCATTGTAGAACCCAGTGATCACCATCTAGTCAGGAATACCATGATGTGGACACTTTCTCAACATCTCCTTGTAGCGCTCCCAAGCTTCGCACATAGATTCTCCTTGTTGCTGTGCAAACTAAGTAAGAGCACTCCTCATAGCTGCAGTCTTGGTCATTGGATAGAACTTCACCAGAAACTTTTGTGCGAGATCTTCCCAAGTAGTGATGGACCCAGCTGGTAAAGAATGTAACCAATCCTTAGCTTTGTCCCTCAGAGAGAATGGGAAAAGCCTAAGCTTGATAGCCTCATCAGTGATACCATTATATTTGAAAGTACTACAGATCTCGACAAAATTCCTGATGTGCATGTTGGGATCTTCAGTCGAAGCACCTCCAAAAGAAACAGAATTCTGCACCATCTGAATAGTGCCCGGCTTGATTTCGAAAGTATTGGCCTGAATAGCCGGATGAATGATGCTTGACTAAATGTCATCAATTTTAGGCCGAGAAAAGTTCAAAAGAGTTGGATCAGCTGGAACTATGCGATCACCCATTGTTACAGGTTCTTTCTTCTCACTCTCTGTATCCGAATCTTCAAAAACTATCTTCTCCGGAAAGTCAAGAGCTGAATATGTCTCCTCAGCCGTACCTAGATTTCTCTTGCGGGTGCGAGAACGTGTTTGTATAAACGCTCGCTAGAGTACCTGAAACACAACTAGAAGTAGTAAGTAACAAGTCTTAATCAATGAATCCTAATGACCACTGATGGCAAGTACATAAACTAAACAAATTAACACCGAGTCCCCGACAGTGGTGCCAAAAACTTGTTAGGCACAAAGCATGCGCTAATTAAATCATGCAAGTATACGCGTTCGCAAGTAATATAGAATGATTTCTAGTTTGTTCCCACAGAGACTCTGATTAATTATATTTAATTAACACTTACGCACTAATGTATGATTACTCTTCAATGTCAAGACAATAACAATTAGGGTTGATTAACTACTATTAACTACGAGAATCAAACACTTAAATTATTAATATTAAACACACATGAGATCATAACTTCATTAATACTTCATTCAATAGTTATTTTTATTACCCTTAGCATATAATGGTGATGATATTAATCGAACAACACGAAACTGATAAAAGCCAACTTTCATTGTACGAATACCATTCTACTAAGTATCCACAATTAAGATAGAAGTTGAATAGGAAACAATTATGTTGAGATCCTATATGTCTAAAGAATTCGACAATATAATGATTTAAGCACAAGTCATTCATTATGATTACACGGGGCAAGTAAAACGGTTAGAGTTACCCACTAATCATGCATACAATACATGAACCTATGCTAGCATGGCAAGTTCTAAATCTCAAGATTCACTGTCGCTTCACAAGAGATTAACACGCTATCTTATATGTTCACGACACACATAAGACGAATAAGTACAACCTATGCTAGATATCATACAATCACCACATACCAAGGTATTAAACAATTAACTAAAGAAATCCATAGTAAATCCGCTATGACCCCATGATCACGATTAGCCCATGATAGAACTCATCGTCACCATGGGTTCATATGAAAACATGATATAAACATAACGATATAAACTAATAAAAATTACTTAATAAAAACAGAGTACGTCACAAGAGTATTAAGATTCAAAGAGTAAAGAAAACTAGCATTCACTGTTACAATGAATTAAAAGAATCACAAGATAAACGTATGCTTCATCTTCTTCGTTGTTGCGTGCTAAAACGGTCTTCTTAATCTTCTTTCCTTGATACTTGTTCCTTGCTTTTTTTGTGAAAACGTCTCCTAAAAACTAAATCACTGTAGCACAGAATATAAATCATTAAAAATGATCAAGTTATGGTTGGTGGTGGAGATAGTGGTTACTGTAGATGCGTAGAGCTCGAAAAGAGCTTCGTTTTGAGTGTAAGTACGCAAGAAACAGCCATGCCCAGCTCCTTCTTCTTCCTCCTTTTTCTTCCTTTCTTTCATGATTTCTTTTCTTCAAAAAAAAATGGGGGCTGCTGTTTGTTGGATGGTGAAAGTGAGGCTTGAGTTTAGTTTTAATTACGTTAGAAACTTTGGAAAATTGCAAGTTAACCCCTTAAGTTTGTTAAGTTACAAAGTCTCCTAATTCCAATTCTATTGAATTCTCTTTTTTCAATTGCTCCTCAAATCCTTGCATTAATTTTCAAATTTTAATCACGCCCTTAGTAACCGTTAATTATTCCGGACCTTACGCTGAAATATTGGATCGATCGGAAACCAAAATGTTTTACTCTTTATCGAGCACTATTCATCGCATTTGTCAACTTGCTAATTCCCGACTTCTGACGAACCCAACTTATGTTTATTTAATTCCTAGAATAAGAATATTTCTTTGTAAATCCATTTTGAGGAATCAAATATTCCTACACTTTTTCAGTTACCGAAGGAGTTCAATTTTCCATCAAAATACAAGTTGCGAATCTCTGAGATCTGACGTGATTTATATACACTTATTTATAGGTGGCATGATATATATTTGCTTATAATGTAAAGTTACTATTCATTAACTTTACACCCGAAAGACTGATCCTCAATTACCGACCGAATACGCATTCATCTGAATCCCAGTTATAACACCAAACATTTAAAATCCTGAAATACATTAATACTACTGTGAATACAACTTATATCTCCTTTTAATACTTGTATTTAAATCCTTCAACCTTAACTCTTTATACTTAATTCTTCCGGTGTCTGGTGGATTTTCAGGAAAAATCAAAGTGCTCGTTTTCGAATTCTGACGATTTTACGTACACTCAAATTTATTACTGAAAACTAATATGGACTCAGAATTACAGTAACAGAGTTTCCATATATGGTCGTCTGAAAATATTCCCGATTACAAAAATTACTAATCATCCAATTTTTTTTAAATTAGTCCAAAATTTTAGGTTATTCCAGTCTCAATTCCTAGGTTAAAGCACTTTTCACATCCATTTGAAAGATTTTAAACTTCTTGTGAGCAACATAAGCCAAAAATATTCTTATGGCTTCCAATCTAGCAACTGGTGTAAACGTTTCATCATAATTAATTCCCTCCTGTTGAGAGTATCATTTTGCAACCAGCCTTGCTTTGTTCCTTGTAATTATGTCGTCACTGTCAATTTTGTTTCTGAACACCCATTTTGTACCAACAACTGATCTGCTCCTTGGTCTTGGCATTAGGGTCCAGACTTTATTTCTTTCAAATTCATTTAACTCTTCCTGCATTGCTTGCACCCAATCAGCATCTTGAAGAGCTTCTTCCACTTTCTTTGGTTCAGTCTGAGAAAGAAAAGAATGATAAAGACATTCATTTGATGTAGCTGTTCTAGTTCTGACACCTGCATCAGGATTTCCAATAATTAAGTCAGGTGTATGTGCTTTAGTCCACTTCCTTACAGATGGAAGGTTTTCTCTAGAACTGGATGCTCCTCCATGATCCATGCTGTCTCCATCAACATTTTCTGATGCTCCCCCTGAAATTATGCTTTCTGAGTTGGATCTTTCATTATTTGAGTTTCCAGAAATATCAGAACATGAGTATCAGAATTATCAGAACTTGGCCCATCAGAACTTGAAGAGCCTGTTGTAGGTTCTGATGCTTCTTAAGATGTGGTTGGATCTTCAGTATGCTCCCCCTGTACAGGTGCATTCTCCTTAGGTGTAGTCACCACAGTTTCAATAACATCAGAGTTTAATCCATCAGAGTTTGCAGTATCAGGATTTACAGAATCAGAATTTAAAACTTCATTTTCGAATCTCAGCTGATCATGATCATTGAAATCTTCAAGTCTAGTAATCTTCTTATCATCAAAAGAGACATTGATATATTCCATGACAACCCTTGTTCTTAAATTGTAGACTCTGAATGCTTTTGTAGAAAGTGGATATCCAACAAAAATTCCTTCATCAGCTTTTAGATCAAATTTGGATAGTTGTTCGGGATGAGTCTTAAGAACAAAACACTTGCATCCAAATACATGAAAATACTTCAGATTTGTCTTCTTTTTCTTCACCATTTCATATGGTGTTTTTCCATGCTTGTTAATGAGTGTTGCATTCTGAGTAAAACAAGCAGTCTGCACAGCTTCAACCCAAAAGTAGGTTGGCAAATTTGCTGCATCAAGCATAGTTCGTGCAGCTTCAATAAGAGTTCTATTCTTTCTTTCAACAACTCCATTTTGTTGTGGAGTTCCAGGAGCAGAAAATTTATGCTTTATTCCATGGTCTTTGCAGAACTCTTCCATGATCAAATTCTTGAACTTAGTGCCATTATCACTTCTTATGATCTTCACAGAATCTTTGATCAATTTATCCAGTTGCTTGACATGATCAATCAAGATAGATGCAGTTTCACTTTTTGTGTGCAAGAAATACACCCATGTGTATCTGGTGAACTCATCCACTATGACCATAGCATATTTCTTCTTTGCAGTAGACATGACATTAACTGGACCAAATAGATCAACATGTAGTAGGTGATAAGGCTCAAGAATTGATGATTCAGTCTTGCTCTTGAATGAAGATTTTCTTTATTTTGCCTTCTGACATGAATCACAAAGGCCATCAGGAGCAAATACTGATTTTGGCAGTCCTCTCACAAGATCTTTCTTGACTAGTTCATTATATTGTTAAAATTTAAATGAGAGAGTTTCTTGTGCCAATTCCAGCTTTCTTCAATTGATGCTCTACTCAACAGACAGATTGCAGGACCATCAGTACTTGTTGAAAGCTTGGCTTCATAAATGTTACCATGCATGTATCCTTTCAGAACAACTTTGCCTGTAGATTTGCTTACAACTTCACAGTGTTCTTCAAAGAAATTCACATGATAACCTCTGTCACATATTTGACTTACACTCAGCAGATTGTGTTTAAGTCCTGAGACCAGAGCTACTTTTTCAATGATGACATTCCCAAGATTGATATTGCCATATCCCAGAGTTTTTCCAATGTTGCCATCTCCATAAGAAACACCTGGGCCAACTTTCTCCATAAAGTCTGATAGCAGGGCTTTATTTCCAGTCATATATCCTGAACATCCACTGTCCAGAACTAGGATGTTCTTCATGTTTCCCTGCAATCACAAAGACCACTAATGACTAGTTTTAAGGACCCAGACTTGCTTGGATCCTTTGGCCTTTTTAAGTTTGTTAACAATTGCAGCGGATTTAGCATCAGAGTTTATGTTGATAGTTTTATTTTTAGAATTTGCAATATCAGACTTTGCATCAGAACTTACACTAGAAGGAATAATGCTAACTTTCTTTACAGAAGGTTTTATTTGATAATAATTATAGTACAAACTATGATATTACTTACAAGTATAAATAGAATGTCATAAACTACCACAATGAAAACAAGGATTTTGTGGCTTATATCTAACAGACTGACTCTTAACTCCTGATTTTGAAGGTAAGGAGTTTATATTCTTATTCTTCCTACAAAAAGAAGCCAGATGGTTAGAATTTCCACAGTTATGATATGTTTTTCTAGGAGCATTAGAAACAGGCTTATAATTATTACTTTTGTTCACACCTTCCTTACCATTCCTATTTTTCCTAGGTGGCTTTACCTTGTTTACATTCTTAACATCTTTCAGCTTATGCTTAAGGTGCTTCTTTGTCATTAAGCCTATGTTAACTTCGGTTGGCTTACCTGTTTAGATTTTTCAGAAGTTATTTTCTCCTTAACTTCTGATTTATCAATATCAGACTTTGCAGTTACAAACTTAACAGGATTTACCTTTGGTTTTTGTTTAACAACTATAGGCTCAGTTTCTACAGTTCCCTTGTTCTTATCATCTCCATAACCTAAGCCCTCTTTCCAGTTTCCACTACTAAGAATATCCTGAGTTGCTTTACCAGAGTTAGTCCAAGTCCTGATAATCTCTCTTTCCTTTTCTAACTCAGATTTCAGAGATTCATTCATTTTTAACACTTCATCCCTAACATAAAAGGCATCATCTCTATCTTTCTGAGTTTGATGGAACATGACTAACTCTTTTTCTAAATAATCATTCCTCTTTTTATAAGCAAGATTTTCAGAAGTTAATCTTTCACATGTTAAAGTTTGATCTTTATAACTAATGAACATGGTTTTAAGATATCTTCTCAACTCAGTAATATCATCAGTATGAAAGGCATAAGTAGGTTGAGGTACCTTTAAGTCAGCAGTATCAGAACTGCTATCATCATTTGCTATCAAGGCATAGTTTTCCTCATCCTCAGAATCTGAAGCATCTGACCAGCTTTTCTTCTTTGTGATAAGAGCCTTTCCTTTGTCACTTTTTCCTTTTCTGCAATCTGGAGATATGTGGCCTTCCTCACCATAATTGTAGCATTTAACATTTGAATAATTTCCTCTGTCAGACTTTCCTCCTTTGCCTTCAGATTTTTTGAAACCTTTCTTTTCAGAACTTGCACCTTTCCTGGAAAACTTCTTTCCTCTCCTGAATTTTCTGTACGCAATCTTTGTGATCCCTTTCACCATAAGAGCACACAGCTTCATCATCTCCTCATCAGGGTCCATCTCTGGTATACTTTCAGTTTCTGAGTCATTATCACTATCAGAACTTGATGACTCAGTATCAGACTATGTGATGAGAGCTTTTCCCTTGCCTTTCCTTGAGGCAGGTTCTTTGGGACTTTCCTCCTCAGCCACAAAGGCAACTGTTCTTGACTTTCTTCCATTTATCTTGCTTCTTTGTTCCATCTCAAGTTCATGAGTCTTGAGCATCCCATAAATTTCATCAAGAGTTGTTTCATCAAGATTATAGTTGTCTCTTATTATTGTGGCCTTCAAATCCCATCTTTCAGGAAGAGCTAACAGGAACTTAAGATTTGAATCTTCAATATCATACTCTTTGTCAACTAGTGACAAATCATTCAAGAGTTTGACAAATCTGTCATATAAATCAGTTAATGACTCATCAGGCTTTGAGTCAAAGTGCTCATACTCTTGAGTGAGTATTGTCTTCCTGTTCTTTTTGATTGAACCAGTCCCCTGACACCTTATTTCCAAAGCATCCCATATCTCTTTTGCAGTCTTGCAGTTAATTACCCTGTTTGACATGACATTATCTATGGCACTATGCAGCAAGTGTCTTACCTTTGCATCCTTTGCAATTGATGAGATATCTTTAGCAGTGTAATCATTTTTCTCCTTTGGTACAGACTTTGCTGGCTGACCTGCAACTTCCACAGAGAGTTTGGTTGGCATATGAGGTCCTTCATAAATCCTGTCGAGATATTCTAGATCTGTAGCTTCCAGAAATATAGCCATCTTCACTTTCCATATGGAATACTCGGAAGGTTTCAACATGGGAACTCTTATAGTCTCATATCGACTATGAGTTACAGTTTATGGAGGATCTTCAGTTTTGGTGGGCTTGGTTGGATTTTCTTCTTCGGACATGATTTATTTTGGATCTTAAACTGTTTGTGCGTTAACAGAAGGCTCTGATACCACTTGTTAGGTCACACACATTGTAGAAGGGGGTTAAATACAGTGTTTAGCACAATCAAATCGAATATAAGAACTCAAGTAACATAAAACGGATTTTATTTAACACAATAAACTCTGTTACAATATGGAACTGTCCTCTCTCAGTGATGAACAAATTATCACGAGAGCTGCTAGAGTTACAAAAAATAATAACTTCGATAATCATAACTCTTATAGTGTAAACTCTATGCATGTGTTTATATACTACATAGTTACAAGATAATCTTCTAATTGATATGGAATATAATTCTGCTTCCTAAAATATATCAACTAGTTATCTTTTCTTCCAAGTTTTATATTCTTCATAGAATTCCTTCTTCATGCACAATTCTTTATGTCTTAGTCTCGATCTTCTTTCCTTTCAATCAGCCGCCTGCCTT
This sequence comes from Apium graveolens, assembly GCF_009905375.1. Classification (NCBI taxonomy): domain Eukaryota; kingdom Viridiplantae; phylum Streptophyta; class Magnoliopsida; order Apiales; family Apiaceae; genus Apium; species Apium graveolens. The sequence continues at coordinate 203,294,403 of NC_133651.1, read as the reverse complement.
ATCTGAAAGTCATCTTAAGTCCTGATATTATCTCCTGATAAATATCTTCTGAACCTTAAGTTCTGATAACTTAAGTTCTGATATCTTAAGTTCTGTCTTTAGTATAAGTGCTGATTTCCAGTTAAGTATTGATATGTCCTGTTATGTAAGATCTGAAAACTAAACACAAATCATATTACACATGACATTATCAAATATATCTAACAACACACATTTCCCCCTCTTTTCAATTAAAAATAAAACAAAAAAAATAAAAACTTAAAACCAAAAACAAAAATAAAAAACTCAAAAATATCTATCTTCACTCTATCCTCTCTCAAGAACACCCACATGACCTCTTATCTCTCGAATCTCGATTACGCTCTCTCTCTCTCTCTCTTCACTCTCTCCTCTCTCTGAATTTCACCAATCTCTACCGAGTTTCAATCCCCTAATCTGCATCGTAATTTTTATCCGATTCCGTCCGTTCACTTCTTTCGCCGGAATTTCATTCCAATATTCATTTGGATTTTCTTGCCGGCGTATCCCAATTAGACATCACAACGATATTGTCCATCTCTACTCTTTTGTAATTATAATCTATCTCTCTCCCTTGATGTTATATTAATGTTTATATGTTTGTGCGTGCGTGTATTTGATTTCGATATTGTTTATTTTGCAAGGTTTTCGTAACGTTGATGGCGAATAAGAAAGTAATATAGAGGAAAAAAGGCTCTGAACCTGTATTTGCTGTTGCGATTCTTGTATCATTTTCGATATTAGCTAAGTTGAAGTTAAAGTTTGAATTTGGTAAGTTTTGAACCCTAATTATAGAATTGGGGGTTTCAATTTTAAACCCTAATTTTTTTTAATTTTTAATTGGTTCTAATTAAGCTAAGTTGTACGCTCTTTAATTGTAGAATTGTAACTTGTTGATTTTTCAGTTGGATTAATGTTCAATTTATTCAATTATTTGACTTTTGTATTGGGTATTGATTGACATAATTATTGGTTGTAGTGAAGGTTAAAAGTTTAAAGTCTGAAGGTTATGGAGTTAAATTTGAGAACGGAGGAATATTTTTTGTTTAAAATAGCTTCTGTTGTTTAAACGTGTGAACTCGTAACTGTAGAAATAGTTTGTGTGACCTCTTGGTGCTAATTAACTTCAGTGAAAAAGCCTCTAGGCTTTTGCTAGGGCCCCTTATTAATTAGTGCAATTGTTGTGGTGAGTGGTAACCGATTGGTATGTGAATTTAGGCAAAAGGTACCTTGTAGTTATTTCGACATTAATAATTTGTTTTTCATGGAATAATTATCTTCTAGCTAAAAACTATCACTTGGTTAGTCTTGTTACCAGTACAACATTTTGATAGGAAAGAAAGTCTTGTACCATATATCTTGTCAGGGGGTAGAAGATTCTTCCAGTTTCATAATCCTCGCTTTTATACTTGTTTCTGTGGAAGTTAATTGGAGATTAACGGTGCTTAATTAATATCATTAGCAGAGCTGAATCAGACTATATCTAAATTTGGTTCTGGGGCTGCTAAATCTGAGGTGCAATACTTTTAGAATATTGATGCCGATTAATGAGGTAATAAAACTTTTGGAATTCTGATCCAAGTAGCTAACAGAAAAACTGGATTTTTTCAGTATTAATTAATATCTTAAAGTCCATAAATTTCTTATTAAACCTACAGTTCTAGGTCCAAGAACCTGCTTGTTTTTTCTTTTTGCAATCTTTCATTTTATGCTCCTAGACATAGAAGAACTTACATTGTGCTCTCCATATACATGCCATCGCTCCTCTCATATTACAACACTCTACTACTCTTGGTAGTTCAGATGTTATTGACCTTTGCCAAGAATCTGTGCCTGTATCAAAGCTAATTTCCTGGTAATTGTTTTCCTGTCTAGATTTATCGATGAAGAGTATATTGAAGTTATCGATGAATTCATGGAGGCTGTATTCACTCGCTGGCCTCACGTAATTGTGCAGGTTGATATCTGATGTTCAGACTTACTATCTTATATCATTAGATAGTGTCATATTATGAATCGTGAGAAATGTGTATATTTCCTTTTATTCTTTATTTCAAGTGAAATTTGTGGGTTTATATCATGGCAAATTTTTCACTAATTAATTAATTAGTAGGTGTTAGTCATGACTGTGATTAGTCAGAAGAGTTAAATTATAATGTTTTGTAACAGAAGTAAATTCTCACCCAAATTTTGTTCCCCAAACATGGCTGTTACTCTATAAATTTATTAAGAAAAAGAATAGGGCAAGAAAAGAGTGAACTGGAAGGTATGTTCATCTAAACTTTTGTGAAGTGCAAGTAATCAACATAATCTATCTCTGTACAAAAAATTTACCCTTTCTCTATTTTGTAAATACCATAATGACTTGATTTTATGCAGTTTGAAGATTTTCAGAGCAAGCGGGCCTTCAAACTATTGCAGCGTTACAGAGACACCAACTGAATGTTTAATGATGATGTCCATGTAAATCATTATATGTTCTATTATGTTCTGACTTCCGACCTTTATGTATGTTCTGTAGCTTAAGGGTGATTAATTTATTCTAGTTATCTGATTCTGCGACGCCGCTTGAATGGGTGACTCAGAAGATATGTATAACCATGCCCTTAAGAATTGAATTCTGACGTAATGAAAAAATTACTTTGTGTTCAGAATTGGTCTGACATTTTGGGGAGCTCTTGCCCTCCTGTTGGACCAAGTATGGCAATAGGAGAAAAGCTCACCCTATGCTTTTTCCGTGGTTTCTTTATTTGCTTTGAAGTGTATAGATGTACTTCTATACTTATTCTAGTGACGGCTGTAATATTTCCCAGCATGGATGTTAATGGATTGACCTTTCATTCTTAAGAAATATTTTTTGTTTCCTTTATGAGATCAATTTATTGTTGTCGATTAGTTCTCTTCTTTTGTTATCTTAGCGAACCTAATATTAGCTTGCAATATAAGGAACAGCCGGAGTTGCCATTGCTGGTCTATTAGGAGCTGTAAGAGCACAAGGTGATAAGCAAGGGTTGTTTTTGGATGTGGTTTAATATTTTAGTAAATCAATCTTTTGCTGTATTTTTAATGGGTTTCCTTGGGAAAATATTCTACTATGTGATCTTTTGACTCCCCTGGTTGTCTCTAGTAAGGAATTCCCTGTGATTTTCTGATGGTAATAATATGTTGCTGCCTGTTATTCCTGCAGAAGTTTCAGGAACATCATTAGCAGCTTTACTTCTATGAGATGGATGGAGTGTATGTTAATTTTTGACATGGGCCACTGGTATATATATTTGTTTTAAAACTTGAAACTATGATAGCTAGTTAGCGGATTTGTTGTGCATGTACCGACTATATCTATCTACTTAAGACTCTTTTGAGTGGATTGCAGTATCTGTTAGCTTATAAATCATAATACAGTGCCTTCTTTATTGAAACTCTAGTTTAAAATGTATATGTAATGACTGTTTCAGGAACGACATTGGACTTCTCCTGGGATGATGACTGCAACTGTGTGTACTTTAATTTTTCTATATATATAAAAAAGTTGAATTTTGATTATAACTTGGAGTTTGTACTTGTAGGTTCAAAAGAGGCTTCTAGAGTTTATGCTTGCTGCATTTTATCGAAATCTTGATTTCATAGCATTACTGAAGGTATTCTTTACAAGTATAACTATACATTACTTGTTAATTTTGGACAGGTAATGTTTAGACCTCATACTCCACCCTTTTTTTAAAGAAAAAGTTCTTATCCGATGTAATAGACTTTTAGTGAGAGTGAGATTTGTAATTTTTCTTTCTTCTAGAATTTAAGGGTTTTTTAATTGGATGCTTTGTTTGATATCTGCAGGCGATATTAACATTAGATGAATTGATTTTTTACCTTGACATGCCCAAAAAAATAACACTCTAGGGAAGGCAGATGCCCATATTTTTAGGACTCAATGACCCATCTCAGCTGCATTGATACCTGAAGAACCAGTGACCAAAATACATTTGTTTGAGAAATGTATGGATAATATTTCGTTTGAGCAATGTATGAATGATATTATAGGGGTATCTATGAGAATTTTAAGTTTTTGGTTTTTTCATTGTTGTATATAAGAGTCCACAAGAAACAGCGCTGTCAAACGCCCGATAGAAGTCGAATTAGAAAATCCAGAATTAAAATTCCTGCACCCAGGCGACCTCCTCCAATCTCCACGCGGTCGCCTCCTGGCAGGCGGTCGCCTGCTCCTTCCAGGTGGGCGCCTGCAACCTTTCTGGAAAAATAATATTTTTGCTTCTGATTTTGCTGATTTCATCGCACAACTCCCCGGAACTGATCCCAAGCACTTCCCTAGTCTTATTTTGATGAATTCTCCCTATATAAGCAAATTATACCCTGAAATGCATAAACACTAGAAAAACGCATCAAATACACAAAATACTCGAATTCAAGACATCAATTCAAGCCGTTATGAGATTCTCTAAGTGGTATAAAATGCCACTTATCAGCTTCCTTGGTGAAACGATTCAGATAGTCTCTTAAGGACTCTTTTGCTCCCTACACAATGCTCATTAGGGATGCTGAACTTTTCTCATGCACTCTCTCGCTGATGAATTTCTTAATAAAAGCCTGACTTAATTCTCTGAAGGATCCAATACAGTTTGGGGTTAAACGACTATACCATTCTTGAAAATACTACAACAAAAAAAATCTTAAAACAAAAAACTGATGTTATTAAGCATCATAGACATCAGTTTGCTACAAATAGACATCGGTTACCAATAAAGAACCGATGTCAGAGGTATCGTTAACATCGGTTTTTGATGAAAACTGTTGTTACTGGTACTAGTAACATCAGTTTATTGGTTAAATTGAAAGATTTTGCTTAGCTCACATATATTTAAATTGATAAAAATATCATATTATGATGATATATGAAGATTAGATATGCATGAGAAATTTAATATCAAGATACATAATCGGTTTTAAATATGGAACTGATGTTATATGCTCTATTTAACATCAGTTTAAAACTGATGTTAAATGGGGGGTCTTTAACATCACCCATGAAGACATCGGATTTTTGCATACATAGACATCGGTTTTTAGTCGATGTCTATTGACGTTTTTCTAGTAGTGTAAAATTAAAATCAAATGACTCACTTAAACATTGTAAGGCATGTCTAGTTGTTAAGGGTTTTAATCAATGGCTATTATGAGATATTTTCCCCAGTAGTTAAGATTGTTACAATTTGTTGTCTTTGGATTTAGCTGCTAGTAAACACTGGGTTCTTCACCAATTCGATGTGAACAACGCATTTCTTCAGAGATTTACGTGAAGAAGTTTACATGCATGTCCCAGATGGCATTCCAAATCCATTCAACAAGGTATGCAAACTCTGTAAATCCATATATGGCATTATACAGGCGTCTGGAGAATGGTTTGCAAAGTTGTTGGAACTCTCGGAACCAAAGGTTTTATTCATTCTAAAAATTATTATAATTTGTTTATCAAACGAAATGAAGATTTGATTTGTATGGATGTCGCTAAAGTTGATGACATAATTCTCATAAAAATAGATAATCCTCACTTTTGATCTCAAAACTTATTTGAATTTTGAGTTTGGAATCAAATATTTAGGAATCTTGAATTATTTTCTGAGCTTTGAAGTCTCTTAATTTTCTACTGGTATTTTTCTTGGTCAAAAAAATTTCACACATGAACTGCCAGAGTCTTGGGACAATTATTTTTCCAAAAAAGCTTTCACTTCATCGCCACTCAACTTAAAAGTTACGCTTTAACCGGTGATCCTCTTCAGACTCTTAAATTGTATCGTTCCCTTGTGAGAAAACTCAACTTTCTCACTAACACACGTCTTGATCTAACATATGTTGTACAATCCCATAGTCAATTGATGCAGCATCCTCCTTCTTCTAATCTTTCAACCTTAGTTCATACTCTAAAATATGTTGCTCATACAATTAGACAAGGTATTTAATTATGAGCATATTCCAATAGCAAGCTTCAAGCATTTAGTGACTCTGTCTGGGTTGTTTATGTTGATTGCAAGTCCGGAACAAGTTATGTGTCACTTCTTGGTGAAAGGAATATGTCCTAAGTCCAATCATGTATTAGGATTTAGGAATAACTTTTTATATAATTTGTTTTGATTTCATTAATTTTAATAAAAGACTTGTTTTGTTTTTATTACGGGCTCTATCTATTTAAGTGTTTAAATAAGATATACCATAGTTTAGAGTAAAGCTTTTTATGGATTATGATGAGATCATAATAGTGAGACCTAAAAAGATGATAACTCTAAACTTAAATAGTTCCTGGTCGTAGGATTACTAACTGGTAATTAATAATCCGCAGAGATCGGTACATACTATGCTTGCTTCATTATGAAGGATGTCTGTTCTCATAGACATTTGTGTGGTGACACTATAGCTAGTATGTAGGTACTTATTATGGAATAAGTTCACTGAACATGACTCGCACAGCTGAATAACTGATGGAGTTCACTCACGTGTCAGCAGTTGTTCACATAGTGATAGTTGTACAAGTATCCTTAGACTTGAGGTCATCATAGTCATCTTGTGTACACTGAACTATGCTTTGGTTTAGTTCTTAGTCTCCAGGGACAATTATTAGGGCTCTTCTGGGTATAGGAATTTGTACACGAAGATAGTGTATGATCAATAAAGGATCTACCCCTTCCAGTAAAGGAAGCGAATGTTCAAGGCTGATCCACTTATGCTAGTTCAGGAATCTCTGGCCAGAGTGAATGAAATTAGAAAGGAGTTTCTAATTTGCATAGAACTACGCATAGTAAATGGTAAGCAAGTGATTGAATTAGATAGGCTTGACACGAGATCCATGCCTTGTATTTAATCGGGACATTGTGTGGTAGAAGGAGTTTATTGTACGGTAACTATTCACTGAATAGGTTCTTGATATTCTAAGCAGTGAATTCATATTACCCGGATAGTCGCGATATGCTGAGAAGTATCCCGCACGATGTAGAATAAATGTGATTAATTAATTAATCATATTTAATAAATTAGAGAATTTATATAAATAATGATAAAATAGTTTTATTATTATTTATTTCTACTACCGGCTTAATATTGAACCTACAGGGTCACACCATAAAAGAGAATGATTTAATGGTGGAGGAATTAATTAATAATGGCTAAATAATTATTTATTTGTGAAATAAATAATTAATTGGCAAATTTAATAATTGATTAAATGAGATTTAATTGATTATAAATTAATTAAGAAAAGTTCTTAATATTATTAATTAAGGATTTAATTTTTGGAAACTAAATCAAGAGAGAGAATTATTTCTAAAGTGTTTAGAAAAAGGATTAATAATTAAAAGGTGTTTTAATTATTAATGAGAATAATAAATGGGATAATAATAATATTATTTATGGGAAAATTTCAGCTGAAAATTTTGCCTATAAATACACTATTATAGACCCTATTTTTATTCTAAACCACATTCGAACCCGAAAACCCAAAAAGTTTAGAAAACCCAATTCTCTCCACCTCCTTCCTCCTCCTTAACATCGTTTTCTTGGTGGATACCGGTGGAGTGCTCCACACTTGAGGAGCAACTGTTAAGGATCTCTGATCGTTGTCTCCGAATTATTTTAAAAGGTCAGATTCGATCCCTTGAATTTTTATTCATGATCTGTATGCTTTTATTTGGATTTTGTATGTGTAAAAGTGTTTTGCCATGCCCCCGCTGCGTTAAAAATCCAACAATGGTATCAGAGCATAGGTTGTATGCATATAGATCTGTGGTAAAAATTTCAGAATTTTATGTGCTTGTATGAATTAATTATGATTTTTACAAGTTATATTATGGATTAATTTTGTCTGATGAGAAATAGTTTCTCAGAATAATTTTGAATGTTGATCTGGGTTCTACAAGTGTTGTAGATCGTCTGGGTATTTTTTTCATAATTTTATGATGTATAGATTTTTTATTATGAATTTTTGAAGTTGTTGCAATTAAATTCATAATTAAATAAATCAAATATATATATATGAATTGTAAGTATGTTTATATATATGTATATCTGCTGTTTTGCATCTGCTGTTCTTGTCTGTGTGTCGGCTGTCAGGTCTGACATGCACGGAGTTCGAGTCAGGTACGGCGGCTGCTGCAGAAAAGAAAAATAGGGGTGTCACGCATTCCGGGAATGCGTTACACACCTGTGGCGCATTCACGGAATGCGTTACACACTTGTAACGCATCACCGGAATGCGTTACAGGGCTTGTAACGCGTTCCTGTAATGCGTTACGGCCCGACTGTTTACATTAAAATTGATTTTCTAGGAGTTTCGTAACTCCGTTTTGGGCGTGCAATATACCGTTGGATTCGTTTTTCCGAGACGGATCTAATGGAGTGATCAATTTTAGTTTATATAAAAGTTTTGAACTGATTATATTCCATGAAGTGTTTTAAAGATGTTTTTGACTGTTTTAATTGCTTTTAAATGCTTCATGTGATACATAGAGATGTATAATGCTTAGACTAATGTGCTAGATGATGTAACATGCCTACCTTGATGTTTATTCATGTTGATATATGTGATATATGCTTAGTTTATCATGCGATGATAGATTTAGGTGAACTTGAATGAACATAAGGCGTTTGTTAGACAACCTAGTATAGTGAAATTGTTTCATAACCTTAATAACAATATTATGAATACAATCATGAGATTCTTGTGTTTATGAAACACGTAATTGAATATGAATTTTCGATATGAGAGAAAGGATGATTCTGTCAACAACAGATTTCTATCTGTAAGAAAGGGTTATTAAGTGACGCCTCTTGACAATGCTCCACCCGATCTGGGAATCATCTGATTATTGATTATTGATTTGAAATATTTAATTTAAAAGGAAGAATCTCTTTATAATATGATTATGATTGTAACGTAATATAATCCCTCTAAAATTAAATAATATCAAGTAGTAATTGGCCAATGATACAACGGGCTTGTGTCGGTCATAGCCTTCCAACATGATAGAAAAGTAGTTCTTATTTTTGAATCATTGTCGGTTCGTGCTACAGCCGAGGGCTTTGATTTCGAAATAAGAAATACTTGTCTATTACATAGAGATGTGTACATTGAATAAGAATCTAAAGGTCGGTACGTGCTACAGCCGGGGGCCTTTGGGGACTGATTCATCTGTACGGAATGTTAGGTTAGACTTGACTTAGAATATTGAGTTTATCGTGCTACAGCCGAGACTCAATTATTCAAGAGGCTAAAGTTTGATTAGGGAGTAACATAAGATGTAATTGACAAGAGTTGTCTGCCTATTGAACATTACATGGCGGTTCGTGCTACAGCCGGGGTCGTATAATGGAATGTAGGATCCCTATTCCCACTAGCATTATGAATGCTTAATTTTTTTCATGTAGGGGGTTGAATAAATTAGATAAACTAGTGGGAGCCACTTATGAATAAAGACCCTATTCATATAGTGTTTTGAAATGAAATTGAATATTTGCTAAGTGTTGTTATGTGTTTATCATTTACAGATTTACTTTGTACGTTATGTCTTCTGCACTATCACTCAGGAGCATACTGGATGCTCACAAATTGACTGGTCCTAATTATGCTGACTGGCTTCGAAACTTGAGAATTGTTCTCAGGATTGAGAAGCTGGAATACGTGATTGACTCACCTAAGCCTACTGAACCTGCTAGCGATGCGCATAATGATGAACATGTTGTGTATCGTAAGTGGATAGATGATGCAAATGTTGCTCAATGCATCATGCTAGCTTCCATGAACATTGAGCTACAGAAGCAACATGAGCATATGGATGCTCACACTATCCTCATGCATCTACAAGAGTTGTATGATGTGGCGGGGAGGACAGCTCGATATGAGATATCGAAGGAGCTGTTCGGGTGTAGGATGTCTGAGGGATCATCTGTGAATGACCATGTACTTAAGATGATCAATTTGATTGAACGTCTTGGACAACTTGGTTTTGCCATGGATAGGGAGCTGAGCCAAGACCTGGTCTTGCAATCGCTTCCGAGTTCGTTCTCGCAGTTTGTTGTGAACTTTCACATGAATAAGTTGGATGTCAGCCTGCCTGAACTCCACAACATGTTGAAGACTGCGGAATCGAATTTTCCCCCTAAGAAGAGTTCTGTTCTTCTAATTGGTGAAGGTTCCAATCCTAAGAAAAGGAAGAGGAACTCTTCCAAGAAGAAGAAAGTAGGTGAAGAAAAGCCGGTTCCACCAAAAGCTGAAGACCCCAAGAGCAAAGTTGTTTGCTTTCACTGTAACAAGGTGGGGCACTGGAAGAGGAACTGCAAGGTTTACCTTGCAGAAATGAAGAAGAAGAAGGGTAGTGAGACTACCGCTTCTGATTCAGGTATGTTCATGAAAGAAGTGAATATGTCATTAAATCAAATTTCTACTTGGGTATTAGATACCGCCTGTGGTTCTCAAATCTGCAATTTGTTGCAGGGACCAAGGAGAAGTAGGACTCTTGAGGAAGAGGAGGTGATTCTACTAATGGAAATGGAGCAAGAGTTGCTGCTGAAGATGTAGAATCATTTCATTTACATATGCCTACGGGCAAGCCTATTGTTTTAAATAATTGTTATTTTGTTCCCTCGATTGTGAGGAATATTATTCCCATATTAGACTTGGCTGGATTTTCATTTATTATTGAGAATAATGAATGTTCTATTCTTAGAGATAATATTCTTTATGGACGTGGTACTTTAAATAATGGTCTGAATATATGTGACATAATTTACTTCAGATTGAACAAACTAATAAAAGAAAAGGGATGATGAAAATCTCACTTCGTGGTGGCACTGCAGTCTCCATTTAGTAGACATGGAGAGAGGGATGCAAATTTGCTAGGAATGGTACACACAGATGTATGTGGACCGATGTCTACGCAAGCCATGGGTGGATTTTCATACTTCATTACTTTCATAGATGATAGATCTAGATTCGGATATGTGTTTGATGAAACACAAGTCTGAAGCCTTTGAAAAGTTCAAAGAGTATAAGTATGAAGTGGAGAAACAACCAAACATAGTATTATAATTCTTCGATTAGATCGAGGTGGTGAATACTTGAATGGAGAGTTTCTGGATTATCTCAAAGTAAAAGGTATAGTCTCCCAGTGGACTCCTCCAGATTAGTATCTGAAAGGAGATATCGAACTTTGTTAGACATAGTTCGGTCCAAGATGAGCTATGCAAATCTTCCAGTATTCCTATGGGGTTATGCATTGGAAACCTCAGCATATTTACTGAATAAGGTGCCTTCCAAAATCTGTTCCTCAAACTTCGTATGAGATATGGAAAGAAAGGTAACCGAGTCTTAAACACTTTAAGATTTGGGGATGTCCAGCTCATGTCAAGAAAGTTGACCCAGATAAGCTGGAATATCGATCCGTAAAATGTAGTTTTGTGGGATATATTACTTTTACACCGATCATCGGGTGTTTGTATCCAGACATGCTACCTTCTTGGAAAAGGAGTTTATCCTTGAAGGAAACAGTGGGAGTAAAATTGAACTTGATGAAGTTCAAGAAGCACAAACTACTACGGATCAAGTGGAAACACCTGTTCTGATTGAACAACCTTTTGTGGAACAGCCCATTCGTAGGTCAGGGAGAGTGTCTCGCCAACCTGAGAGGTAAAATGGCCTTGTCATTGAGAATGACAATGAGTTGTCGATCAATGATGATAACGACCCTATAACCTATAATGAGGCTATGAGTAGTGTTGACTCAGAGAAATGGCATAGTGCCATGAAATCCAGAATGGAATCTATGTATACGGTATACAAAAGATAGATTATAGCAGATGGCCAGGTGGAGACCTATAAGGCCAGGCTTGTGGTAAAAGGATTCAAACAAAGGCAATGGATTGACTTTGATGAAACCTTTTACCTGTAGCCCTGTTAAAATCAGTTCGGATTTTGCTTGCGATTACTGCTTACTACTACTATGAGATCTGGCAAATGGCCAGATGGTTTTCTTTCCAAGGGAAATGAAAACCTAGTGTGTAAGCTGCTGCGAACCACATGTGGTTTAAAGCAAGCTTCTCGAAAGATGGAACATTCATTTTGATGAGACAATCAAAGAGTTTGATTTTATCAAAAACGTAGATGAACCATGCGTCTACAAAAGGGTTAGTGGGAGCGCGATAACATTTCTTGTGTTGTATTGAAATAGAGTTGACACACATAATAACATAGCAGACCCACTCACAAAGCTACTTTCTGAAAGTCACTTTGATCGTCATAAAGACAAGATGGGTATTAGATACCAGAGTGATTGGCTTTAGTACAAGTGGAAGATTGAAAGGAATATGTCCTAAGTCCAATCATGTATTAGGATTTAGGAATAACTTTTTATATAATCTATTTTGATTTCATTGATTTTAATAAAAGACTTGTTTTGTTTTTATTACGGGCTCTATCTATTTAAGTGTTTAAATAAGATATACCATAGTTTAGAGTAAAGCTTTTTATGGATTATGATGAGATCATAATAGTGAGACCTAAAAAGATGATAACTCTAAACTTAAATAGTTCCTGGTCGTAGGATTACTAACTGGTAATTAATAATCCGCAGAGATCGGTACATACTATGCTTGCTTCATTATGAAGGATGTCTGTTCTCATAGACATTTGTGTGGTGACACTATAGCTAGTATATAGGTGCTTATTATGGAATAAGTTCACTGAACATGACTCGCACAGCTGAACAACTGATGGAGTTCACTCACGTGTCAGCAGTTGTTCACATAGTGATAGTTGTACAAGTATCCTTAGACTTGAGGTCATCATAGTCATCTTGTGTACACTGAACTATGCTTTGGTTTAGTTCTTAGTCTCCAGGGACAATTATTAGGGCTCTTCTAGGTATAGAAATTTGTACACGAAGATAGTGTATGATCAATATAGGATCTACCCCTTCCAGTGAAGAAAACGAATGTTCAAGGCTGATCCACTTATGCTAGTTCAGGAATCTCTGGCCAGAGTGAATGAAATTAGAAAGGAGTTTCTAATTTGCATAGAACTACGCATAGTAAATGGTAAGCAAGTGATTGAATTAGATAGGCTTGACACGAGATCCATGCCTTGTATTTAATCGGGACATTGTGTGGTAGAAGGAGTTTATTGTACGGTAACTATTCACTGAATAGGTTCTTGATATTCTAAGCAGTGAATTCATATTACCCGGATAGTCGCGATATGCTGAGAAGTATCCCTCACGATGTAGAATAAATGTGATTAATTAATTAATCATATTTAATAAATTAGAGAATTTATATAAATAATGATAAAATAGTTTTATTATTATTTATTTCTACTACCGGCTTAATATTGAACCTACAGGGTCACACCATAAAAAGAGAATGATTTAATGGTGGAGGAATTAATTAATAATGGCTAAATAATTATTTATTTATGAAATAAATAATTAATTGGCAAATTTAATAATTGATTAAATGAGATTTAATTGATTATAAATTAATTAAGAAAAGTTCTTAATATTATTAATTAAGGATTTAATTTTTGGAAATTAAATCAAGAGAGATAATTATTTCTAAAGTGTTTAGAAAAAGGATTAATAATTAAAAGGTGTTTTAATTATTAATGAGAATAATAAATGGGATAATAATATTATTTATGGGAAAATTTCAGCTGAAAATTTTGCCTATAAATACACTATTATAGACCCTATTTTTATTCTAACCCACATTCGAACCCGAAAACCCAAAAAGTTTAGAAAACCCAATTCTCTCCACCTCCTTCCTCCTCCTTAACATCGTTTTCTTGGTGGATAACGGTGGAGTGCTCCACACTTGAGGAGCAACTGCTAAGGATCTCTGATCGTTGTCTCCGAATTATTTTAAAAGGTCAGATTCGATCCCTCGAATTTTTATTCATGATCTGTATGCTTTTATTTGGATTTTGTATGTATAAAAGTGTTTTGTCATGCCCCCGTTGCGTTAAAAATCCAACACTTGGTTCTTCACCAATTACTTAGAAATTGAATAAGCAAAGTATCATTTCCGTGCTCCTAAAGCAAAATACCGGGCTATGGCATCTGTAGCATATAAGATCACTTGGATGGTTCGTTTACTTGAAGAACTAGGATTCAAAACCTTAAACCATTTATGACCATTGTGATAGTCAGTCAAAAATCAAGAATCATGTGTTTCACGAGCGAACTTAATAGTTTACCCACATGTCAATTAAGTCCAAACTTTCTTATTTATTCATTAGGAGCTTGTCTCATTCATATTTTTCCATCTTCTTTCCAAGTTAGGCTTCCAGACTTTTACAGATTTTAAAAATCCTAACTTGAGGGGACTGTTGGAGTATCAATATATTCCACACATTCCACATCATCATTTCCTGCTAGGATCAGTTAGTTACAAAATTTGTTATACATTTCGGGGATATAAGATCTGTATTAGTACTAGTATATAGTTAGTAATCAATATTGTAAACTCTCTCTCTCCCCCTCAACTGCTCATAAAAATAGTATACGTTTTGTGTTCTTGATCATCTTCATTCTGCTTGTAGCTTATTTCTCCATTGTTAACTTGCAACTTATGAACTTCATTTAGCTAAAGTTCAAGAATTAATTTATTTGATAAGATATCACAACTCAGTTTAGGAGATGTGTCGAATTCACTTTACTTTCATTTTCCTTACCTGTAATATCCCGTAATTTTTTTTAGAATTCGATTAATAAAAGAATAATAGAATAAAAAAGATTAAAATTAGATAAGGACTAGAATTTAAAATTGAATTAGACTAAAGGGCCTAAAATTTGGATCCAATTCTAATATGGATAACTTGTAGGTTAAGATATGGGGTTTTGTATCGTTATAAATACACCATATTCGTCTTCCTCGTTTTTTATATAAGAATTCGTGGGGCTCTTCTCAGCAAAAATCAGCAGTCTTGTAAAATTCGTAGAAAATTCATCGTAAGTCGGAATTCAGTGATTCTGGACTTTTCGGAGAGGTCTTTTCGTTATCTTCAACTTTCGTGTTTCGTATTTTCTAATATAATGTCGTTAGTGGGTCAAAAAGGCTATATTCAGATCTGGTCAGATTTTAAGGTAAGTTTTCGATCGATCTTACTAGTGTTTTCAAAATTGTGTATTATGCGTGTATATTTGATTATCAAAAAATGGGCTAAGTGATGATATTTTTGAAAGTATTATGTGTTACAAGTATACGTATTGTTGTATCTCTGTGGTGTCTAGATGATAATTCTGAATATTTGATTTGTGCCATGGTTTGTGAAAATATCAAATAAGAACTTAGGACCGCAGTCACCGGATTGTAGTGACAGTTTTCAGAAAATTTAGGACCGTTATCACCGGGTTGTAGTGGTCTTGGCATGCGTTATTGATTTTGGAATTATTGTTGTCTATGTGCTATGTGTATTGTGTGTATCGAATAAGAATAAGAACAAGAAAGTGTATCAAAAGTGTTTGTTTCGTATATCGTATCGTATAGATTATCGTATTTTGTTATATGTGTTCATGTTACTTGGCCTACTAGTTGGATCGATTGATTTCTTGCTGGGCTGTATAGCTCATTACTTACAATTTCAGGTTTCGCCTAAGAGTTCGAGTTGGATAGCATTGAAGTTAGAGGACTTAGAATTGGAGTTGTTTGACTTTTAGACTTCTGTTAGCTGCGCTTTTGTAATAGTCTCCTTTGTAATTGAATTTTCGATTAGTAAATTGTATTTTTTTTTAGTTTTGATTTAGAATTAATAGTCCGGATGTGCGGGCTGTTACAGTTGGTATCAAGAGCAGGATGTTCTTCGGAGTGTATTAGGTATGGGACTAGTACATTCCCTAGGATTCGATCTTGTGAACCATAGTTTGACCTTTGGTAGATCAGGGGGTAGATGTGTCTCGAACTTTAGGATTGTTGTGAATTTGGGGACCAAATTCTTTTTAAGGAGGGAAGTATGTAATATCCCGTAATTTTTTTTAGAATTCGATTAATAAAAGAATAATAGAATAAAAAAGATTAAAATTAGATAAGGACTAGGATTTAAAATTGAATTAGACTAAAGGGCCTAAAATTTGGATCCAATTCTAATATGGATAACTTGTAGGTTAAGATATGGGGTTTTGTATCGTTATAAATACACCATATTCGTCTTTCTCGTTTTTTATATAAGAATTCGTAGGGCTCTTCTCAGCAAAAATCAGCAGTCTTGTAAAATTCGTAGAAAATTCATCGTAAGTCGGAATTCAGTGATTCTGGACTTTTCGGAGAGGTCTTTTCGTTATCTTCAACTTTTGTGTTTCGTATTTTCTAATATAACGTCGTTTAGTAGGTCAAAAAGGCTATATTCAGATCTGGTCAGATTTTAAGGTAAGTTTTCGATCGATCTTACTAGTGTTTTCAAAATTGTGTATTATGCGTGTATATTTGATTATCAAAAAATGGGCTAAGTGATGATATTTTTGAAAGTATTATGTGTTACAAGTATACGTATTGTTGTATCTCTGTGGTGTCTAGATGATAATTCTGAATATTTGATTTGTGCCATGGTTTGTGAAAATATCGAATAAGAACTTAGGACCGCAGTCACCGGATTGTAGTGACAGTTTTCAGAAAATTTAGGACCGTTATCACCGGGTTGTACTGGTCTTGGCATGCGTTATTGATTTTGGAATTATTGTTGTCTATGTGCTATTTGTATTGTGTGTATCGAATAAGAATAAGAACAAGAAAGTGTATCAAAAGTGTTTGTTTCGTATATCGTATCGTATAGATTATCGTATTTTGTTATATGTGTTCATGTTACTTGGCCTACTAGTTGGATCGATTGATTTCTTGCTGGGTTGTATAGCTCATTACTTACAATTTCAGGTTTCGCCTAAGAGTTCGAGTTGGATAGCATTGAAGTTAGAGGACTTAGGATTTGGAGTTGTTTGACTTTTAGACTTCCGTTAGCTGCGCTTTTGTAATAGTCTCCTTTGTAATTGAATTTTCGATTAGTAAATTGTATTTTGTTTTAGTTTTGATTTAGAATTAATAGTCCGGATGTGCGGGCTGTTACATTACCCTTATTTTCTTATAACAAATAAGATTTTAATATTATACTCTCGACCCAAATAAAAATATCGAGGGTTGTTAAGACATAAAAAAGATCATCCTAAGTTCTCTCCCAAATCATTTGTAATTTTATGAGAATAGATAACTTAGTATTAAAATCAAAATAACATACTCTCTTAATATTAAGAGAGTTGGCATTTAAAATCCACTTAATTCTATAAGCTTTTAAAAATTTGTTTACTATTTGATTTAATGCTTGATAATGATTATTATCACAAGATTAGACGTGCAATAACCACTCAATATCAAAAGGTGGATGATATTTTATACGTAGATGATACATTCTTGAGATTGCTGAATAAAATGATATATGATTTTTATTGCAGTGATCAATTTGATGTTTAACCCACTGAAAATATCACATAAATACTCGTTGTTATATCTAGAACATTATTTCAAAACGTTGTGCATTCCAAATTAAAGTCACAAATATAATTTACTATCCAAGAATATGAGAAATACACTATCACATATGTATTGTAGTGCTCACCACCGACAAAAATTGAGGTCGATACTGATTGCAGTACGAAGTTGAAAAACAGAATAAGCTTGAAACATCTACAAAGATGGTTTTCCTTTTAATATAAAAGGATATTATGTACTCTATATGCATCCATACTTTAGAATTTTGTATTTTATAACTTGTTTTTTCGTTAAAAGATTTGTAAATATAATTGTATGTCATGAATAATTTTAACTTTAAGAATCTGGGTTCATTCTACTTGGCTTCCAATTAAAACTTGCATGATTAGGAATATAAAAATTTAATTACAAAAAATTGAATTAACATCTACTATCCAAAACGATAGGTGTTTTGATGAGACAAAATCATTCCGATTTAACATCTCACATCCAAAATGATATGTATTTTGATGAATTTTGATGAGAACTAGAGAATAGCATGTACCTCGCAGGGCTACTATACTAGTTTGTATATTAATAGTTCAACTACTTTAACAATAAAATTTTAATCTCTCTAATAATAGCCAATACCTCGCACGAGCTATATAATTTTTTTATTGTAATTTTGTAATTCCAAACAAAAATTGGTTTATAAAATCTTATTATTTCTAAGCTCTTTACTTTATCAATGAAATTTTAAAACTTTTTAATATTATTACATCATAATTGATTAATTATAAACAAAATTATATAATTACTGAATAAATAATTTAACATAAAAGCTCATATGTATGATGGTTGATTAATATTACATAAATGATTATTATTTTTATTAATTCTTATTCTTCAATAAAAATAGATTTTACAGCGAGATTTCATATTTTTACCATTTTTTATTAAATTAGATTTTTGAGACTAATTCATCCCTTGTATAATAAAATAAAAATAAATCTAAGCGGGGTGGGTAATATTGTCAATTATGCAATCTAATGTCTTCAAACCCTAATTTTTTCGGTTATAAAAGGATATCTTATATCTGTCTTGTAGCGCTGTGTTGTAGCCCTCATTTTCATTCTCAAGTACGGCGGCGGATTGAATTCATGTTTTATGACATAAAATTTTGTCATTTATATACTTATTACGATGATATAATTGTTTTTGCACATTTTAAAATAAATTTATGTATTGTATCATATATTTCTTTTATAATATATCACGCCATAATTTTTTTTGCAGGTATGACCATAAAATATAAACGGGTGTGATACAAATTTCTTTGAAATCAATCAGCACAAAATTTTAAGGTACGATTTGTTACCAAACACAAAACTTCGTTTTTATAGTTGTGAGTTTAGTTAAATTTCAATTCCATTTTTTGAATGCTTGCATATGTTAATAAAATCACTTTATATCTTAATTCTTTCGACTTTTTTGTAGATTAATTAAATGTTTAAAATTTGAAAATGATAATTGATCTTTTGCTTAGTCATATTCCTTCATTTTCATAACTTCAATAATCCCGATTTATTTGATAAATTTTGGTGAAGGTAGTGATTCATTTATAAGAATTTTAAAGCAAGTGCATATATTATGTCTTTATAATATGATATTTTATGATTTAATTGTATATGTAAAGAGACCTCGATTAACAAAGTCGTCCAACATGAAAAGTGTTAAATGCATTTTGGTAATTCAACTGAATTTAAGAAATACAATTACGGTATCCAACTTAAAAAACTTAGAGCCAAATCATTATACTCTTTAAAACTTTCATCTAGTTCATTGGTCGTCACATTTCGTTGAAAAACGATGGATAGCTAATTAAGATTAGTGAGTTGGCTTGAATATATCCATTGTGACATGTATAGCAACATTTGGTCAATCAACTGACTAAAAATTTGGAATTCGGTCATGAAACTGAAGAAATTTTCGTTCCAGTCATTGGTCATTACACCTGTTAAAAACTTGAAAAAAAATAGATAATAAGCTCTCCTACAATAGCCTCAAGAACTATTCTAGGACATATATTTCTCTGTAACAAAATTTCTAAACATATAAACAAATACACACATTATTAATAGTGATTTCACTCACAACAACCTCACTCTAATTTAATTTTACCTTTCATGAAATATATTTTCGGGCCATTTCCCAAAAAACTCATTTAAGTCTTTAATCGGGAATTTGATGGGATTTAAAATGACCAGAGATTTACAATGATGAATTTTTTAATTGATGGGCTTTAATAGACATTGACTTAAGTGGAAAGTTTGTTTGACCCAATTATAAGTTGAGTGACCAAAATGTCACTTCAATTGACTATACATGACGGTGTGAATTTATTTGAGCCAATTCAATAAGCTTAGTCAAGTATCTAGGTATCAAGTCTATGACTATACATGACGGTGTGGACACTGATTTTTTATATTTTAAATTTTATTTATCTTAGTGTATAGATAAGGTTGGCGAATAGAATCAACTTGACCTTTTAGTTTTATTTTGTTACACAGATATGTCGAGCAGAAGAGCGAGGAGGGATTATCGCAACTCAGACTTTGAGGACGACATTTATCGATACTATAAGGATCTGAAAGATGGACGAGATAGAGTTGAAGTTTCAGATCAGATTTTTCAATGTCCTTATTGTTATGAATATGAAAAAACAGAATATGACTATCTGCGAATTCTTAATCATGCCTCTCGCATTGGTAATGAATCAAAGACTGCTAGCTCGAGAAGTAGGGCAAAACATTTGGGGTTGGAAAGTTACTTGAAGAGATGCTTGGATATAACAGGCAGAACTTCACGATCAAGGATAAGGACAGAGCGTTATGAAAATGATAATTCTGAAAAACAGATTACCCTCCTCGACTTACCTAATGAATCTATGGATTATAACATTAATGTTGCAAGCAAGACAGAGCGTTATGAAAACGATAATGGCCAGAAACATAATGCAGTCCTCTCTGCAACTGACGATTTTGCGGATAGTAACCTTGTTTCACATAGGGAGTCAGAAAAATCTTCTGGTAGAATTCTAAAACAAGATCCACCATCCTATACACATGGGGGAGGTGCTAAATATATGAAACCTGACGCTTCTGAAGAGCTGATTGTTTATCCATGGATGGTCGTTATCGCCAACCTGCCTGTGGTTGTGGCTAATGATGGACGTGTTGTTGGAGACAGTGGTCAAAAACTGAAGGATGAGTGGACATTGCAGGGGTACCATCCCACTAAAGTTCAACCTTTGTGGAACTATAAGGGTCACACAGGCTTTGGTATAGTTGAGTTTAACAAAGATTGGACTGGATTTGGTAATGCAATGACGTTTGCAAAAAAGTTTGAGATGGATTTTCATGGAAAGAGAGACTGGAAATTAGAGGGAAGAGTGAAAGGAAACAAGCTATATGCTTGGATTGCAAGAGAGGAGGATTATAATGGAAAAAATAAAGTTATTGCTGCATATTTGAAGAGGAATGCAGATCTTAGAACTCTTTCAGAAATTGAAGGAGAGGATAAGATGAAAGAATCAATGTTGGTGTGCACCCTAACTAATTCACTGGATACGAAGGAGAAACAATGTGAAGAGATCAAGAAGAATATAAGCAAGACTGAAGCTAGCTTCTTGAATGTGATGAGGCAGAAGGAAGATATGGTTAAAGCTTATAATGAAGGTATGAAGTGTGGACCTAGTACTGCAAGAAGCTTTGATTTATATAATTAGGTTAGGGCTATAGTTTCTCAACTCCTGTTTTCTTTATTGTTGTGTTTTTCTATTAGCTCTGCCTTAAAGTCTTCATGGTGTAAATTTTGAATCCTCATTTACAAGTTTCAATTCTTGCATATTGTTATGCTTGTGTGACTTATTTCCAATATTGCATATGGTTCATTAGAACTAGAGATGAGACAGAATCAGCAATACAAGGAGATTGAGAGCATCTACTACGAACATGAACGAATAAAGTTAACATTGGAAGCTAAGAGAGAAGATCTCCAGCTATATGAAAAAGGTTTGCGAGAACGTGAATACCTGAATGAAACTGAGAGGAGGAGGTTGTATCTTTTGAAGGAAAAGAAGGAAAAGGTACTGAAATATATTGTATACTTGTAGAAATTAATTCCTGAAATATTTTGCATCATTATTTGTTATAGTTAAATATTTGCAAGGGAACTGTATTGTTATTAATCTTTAAAAGTTTAGCCATGATCAGTTTCTAATGAGAAAGAAAAGTTACAACTTATCTATTTGGACCTCTTATCTCTGCTCCTGTATATTTTTTAAAGAAAAGTATCTTATCTCAATTCTGTAGAATGACAAAGCAATTACAGAGCAAAAGAAGGCTGAAGAAAGCATGATGAAGTTGGCAGAAGCTCATAAAGTGAGTTAATTTCGAAAAAGTGTGATTGTGTGTGGATCTTGCATCTTCTTAGTTCTAATGTATGTTATTAATTTAAATGACAGACAGAGAAGCACCAACTTTACCAACGAATTATTGAGCTACAGAAGAAACTCGCTGACAAACAGCGTTTAGAACTGGAAATAGAACAAATGAGGGGAGCTGTAAAAGTTATAAGACCTATTAGTGATGGTGGGGATGCGGAAGCAAAAAAGAAATTGGAATCTTTGGAAGAATCTCTAAAGGAGAAGGAAGAAGATCTTGAGGATCTTGAAGATTTAAATCAAGCTCTCGTTGTCAAGGAGAGGAGAAGCAATGACGAGTTACAAGATGCCAGAAAAGAGCTAATCAACGTGAGTTTTTTTAGTCCCTTGCCTCTTTAATTGCAAGTCATTGTCAATTAAACTATACTTCTACTATTATTTATCTTGGTTCAATATGATCGGACATAAGTTAGACCAGCATTTAGAGTTGTTGAACCATTTGAAGTTAGGTGACATTGTTTATTGGACTTATTATCGGAAAGTATAACTGTATGATGAGCCACGAGCAGTTGACCATCATCATGTGGTTAAGCTGGTACAAATCTCTTCTCCTTATGCGGAACAAACATATCATACACCACTGTATTTTAGTAGACTTGTATTTAGGGTTTAGTGTATTTTCTGAACTCAATAGAAAATGATTTCCTGTAAAGCTAAAATTGATAACATTGAGAGGATTCTGTTATCAGTTAGGTTATTAGGAGACTGGAGAGTAAGAAAGTCTTGATATGCTGGTAGCTGCCAGTAATAGTTAAGTACCATCAGCTTCATTCACCAGCATATATTCAAATCATAATTAGTAGATTCATACCTTAGTGATAACTGGTAAGAAAGTAACCTGAAATATTTTACAAGATTATGCTTATGTTATGACATAATAATCAAAGTCTATGACTCTGGTCTTTACAGTTTCCCAAAAATACATATCTTTCTCGGGTAATAAGTTCACAAAGTACACCTGTTTCATTATACGCCTGTTTTATGCACTCTAACATAAGTGATATATATGGCTTAACATTTCTTTGTTCAATTTTTTATATTAATTTTTAATAAAGCCTCGGTTATGCATCATGAATTCAGTAGGATCCACGTATATAGCAATGAACTAAAACAATTAACAACTTTCATTATGAATATCTTCTTGCATGAATGCAGTTAAGATAATCCGACGGCCTATACATTAAAGTTCAAACCATGCACAACCGTTAGCAGTTACATTTTTCTTTGGTACCGAGTAGAAGCGGATGTCTGAAACTTTGACTTCTAATTAGGAACCAGTAACCTATAATATTTGATGTTTGGAGAGTGTCCTATGAACTGGTTGCAGATCTTGTGGAACATAAAAAAATTTAATTAAGAAGCAGTTGTAAGTTTTAGGGCAACATCTAATTATAAACTTCAAGTCCTCCATTAGGTGGTTTCTTTAGCTAGATGCTTATCATTCTATTGTTTATATAGGGTTTGAAAGACAGGCCTGTCTTGAGGGCCTCCATTGGCGTTAAGAGAATGGGAGACCTTGACAACAAACCGATTGTTTCTGCTGTTATGAAAAAATATCCTGCTGACGAAGCTGAAGTGAAAGCAATGGAATACAGTTCTCTGTTAGAAGCCAAACTCCGGGATCCAAATTGGCACCCCTTTAAGGTCATAACCATTGGTGCAGAAAGCAAGGTAAGCATTCTGTAGATAGAATTTCTTGAGGCTGCTCTCTTCTGAGAAGACCATACTTTTACTGTCACTTGTCATTGTTGTTGCGAGTTTTTTACTCGACAATATCAAGAGCCCACTTCTTTTTTAAGTTTGATTTCTCTGTTAGTTCCTTATTGTATGCATTGATTGTCAGGGAATTATCGATGAAGAAGATGAATACATCAAAGTCTTGAAGAATGAGTGGGGTGATGAAGTCTGCAATGCAGTGGTGACGGCATTAACTGAGATAAATGAGTACAACAAAAGTGGAAGATACCCGGTCCCTGAGTTATGGAATTTCAAAGAAGGAAGGATAGCAACATCAGGAGAAAGTGTAGAATTCATACTACGACTCTGGAAGACAAACAAGAGGAAAAGATAATGAAGTATTGGTACTCACATAATTGGCGTGTGGCTTCTGATTTGCCTGATCCATGATTCATGTGTCAGTACCTTCTTTTATCATGTTCTGTTCTTATTTTTTTACCTGAAAGTTGGGATTAAATCTTGGGTTAAAAAAAATTTATGCACATTATGATACTCTTAGAAACCTTCTGTTTGAATATTTGTTGCCTGACTTTTTATGCACATGATATTCTTATAAACATTTTATTGCATTTTTTGTGACACTAACCTGACACTAATATATTCGTGTTTATCCGCTTTTGTATACTAAAGTACACGGATTATATACGAAAAAAATTAAATATTAAAAAATGCAATAAATAATTAAATGGTCTTAAATAGTCAACTAACAAAGTTCTGAATACAAAAATACGAAACAAGTGAAAATGTTTTTGCGTATAATAAATTACAAATTATTCAACCATTCAAAAGAAATTAAAATCATAAAGTTAACCACTTGATCTTCCTTATTCCTTTTTACATTCACGATCACCACGAATCTGAAAATAAATAGCATAGAGTTAGTTTACCGTTAAAATATCTTAAAAAGAAATTAACAAATGTCAGGGTAGCAGACTACTAGCAGTTGAACCTTGAGTTGACACCTTGAATGTTTTCACTTAGCATAGGCAGCGGTGTCACATGAAGTCCCAGGTGGTGCAATTTCACTAATAGTAGCAATACTCATAACATCTTCAGTAAGTGCTTCCACAGTTTGATGCAGGACAACTAACACATAAATACATAATAATATCAGGTGCATAAATTGTGTTTCCAACATTATGAAATTAAACTCTTAATTGAAATAAATTACCTTCTTGATTAAATTTACAGTCACGGTGCAAATTGAACTCATATTTTATATGTAATATATATATATATATATATTATTTTTTTAAAAAAATAACTAGTTATTTATTCCGTATACTTTCGTTCGGTGTCGTGTACTTATATCGAAAATTCAGACCCGACATTAATTATATCCGTATTTTTCTGTATTTGTGTACCAAATTTTCGAATCAAAATACTAATTATTCGTGTCATTTCATTCCGTGTTCACGTGTCGTATACCAACATTATCATACAAGTAGGTGGTGCATGCAAATGAGAATTGTTAAGAAAATCTTTTCGGATGAAGAAGTTAATTAACAAAGCTATCAATGGGGTCCTTGGTGTTTCGATAACCAGTTACCGATTATGCGGAGATGGACAACAGGTTATGGTATGACTGATTTAAACTTTGATACTCCCTCTATTTTTTATTATATGATATTTAATTTTTCTGCACACATTTTTAAATACTTTGATCGTATAGTTAAAATAATTTTTAAAATTTTCTTTTTATAAATTAAAGTTTTAATTATATATATGTATATATGTTACGTATTATATTTTCTTATTTATAATATTTTAATAAATTTTAAGAAAAATATGATTTTTATTGTATTACTCGTTTCTTTAAATATATGTGGAGTTTCTAATATTTTTATAAATATTTTTCTTTTTAAATATTAGAAAGTAATCGAATTCAAAATGATTCACCACTAATAAAAATCTTTTTTTTACAAAGTTACCCTTAATAAATAATCAAAACTAGTCAAAATTTAAAAAGTTAGAATATAAAATAATATGTAAAATAAATAAATATGAAATAAAATATAACTTCGGTTCTTTCGGTTCGGAACCGCGGTTCTTTCGGTTCGGAACCGAACCGAACCGAAATTTACGGTTCGGTTCCGTTTCGATTTTTACATATAAACGGGTCTGGTTCAGTTCTTTAAAAATATTGTTATTTCGGTTCTCGATTCTTTCGGTTCCGGTTCGGTTCGGTCCGGTTCTGACCATTTGCTCACCCCTAAGTGCAGAGCGGAGATTAGGGGTGAACAATGGGTTAGAACCAGACCAAAACGAACCGGAATCGAAAGAAACGTGAACCAAAATAAGAATATTTTAAGAAACGAATTGGACCCGTTTATATGTAAGAACCGAACCAGAAATTTCGGTTCGGTTCCGAACCGAAAGAATCGAATTTATATTTTATTTCATATTTATTTATTTTACATATTATATTATATTCTAACTTTTTAAATTTTGACTAGTTTTGATTGTTTATTATGGGTAAATTAGTAAAAGAAGATTTTTATTAGTGGTGGATCATTTTTAATTCGATTACTTTCTAATATTTAAGAAGAAATATTTACAAAAATATTCAAAACTCCGTATATATTTAAGAAAATGAGTAATCCCATAAAAATCATATTTTTCTTATATTTTATTCTAATAATATAAATAAGAAAACATAATACGTGATATATACATATATTTATATATATTATTGTATTTATTCATTTATATATGGTTCGATCGGTTTTTACGGTTCTAGTATGTTAAGAACGGAACCGAACAGAGAACCGAAATTTACAGAAAAATAAAAATTAAACATGATCTAAAAAATATCATGCCTTAGATATTTCTTCTTTGATTACATTTCCTTAGAGATATATTCCATAAGAGATGGATTTTGATGATTCAGAATATTGGGATATCTCTTTTATATTTATATCTGTAATATAAATATATTTGAAAATGATTTTGCTAGTTTAACTTTTTTTACTTTGATTTGGATCAATTAAATTAATGTCCTAATGGAGAGGATCTACGTGTAATTAAATTTTATGTTTAATCGTACAAATACCAAAATAAATAACATATTGAAGATATCGTTTCAATCTTCCCCTTTTGGATATTTTCCAAATAAACGTAAAATTTAATTTTTGTTTAATTTTTGCAAGTATGTGCTTCCCCTCGGTGTATGCATGAATTTTGAAAAAGTATTTTGTACCTAACACATTTAATCACTTAGAGGGTTTAAACTCCTGCAAAATGATTTGTTAGATCTATCATAAAAAATAGAAGCACAAATATCTAGCAAAAGTAGCAAAATTTAAAAATTTAAAAAATGAGGGGTCTAATTTCTCTTCCCCTTTTGTTTGAGACATGCCAAAAAGAACATGATCATAATTATCATGGCAACATAGTGTAAATAATTTAACATGATAGAATAAGAATCTAAGTTACAGGAGGAAATGACCATGCATGCATAGTTTGAGAATTTCTAATTTAAAAGCTTTTAGTTTCCCTTAAATCTGGAAGATCAACATTTAATTAAAAAAAATCAACCGGGTCCACCAAATTTTAAACAATAAAATGATCATCGTAAAGGATGTACTAGGTTTTGAAGCCCGAATCTAGTTAATTTTTTATAGTTCATGACCTTTAATCACAGAATGTGAATTATATAAACATGACTTTACAAAACATGATATAATGATCAGATTTTAGCATGCAGATATCAACGTTGTGTCTTTGAAATGGCAACATAGTTTATTAAAATTACTACCAGACCTTGGCAATATTATTACAAATCAAGTTCTTAAGGGTACTAGTGATTTGATTACAAAGCTCCTTATAAACTGTGTCTCTAAGAATCATTTGTACTGACTGTAGTAACCAACAAATTATATCACACTATAAGCAACATGTAATTCTCAACTAGTACAATACTGATAAATGAACAGAGTATAGATACATTGCAGATTTCAAGAATTCAAACCTATGACATCTAAAAATTACATAGAGATTAGAGAAAGCTACTAGTACATTCTACTTTACTCATACAATGCTTTTCGATCTGTGTCAAGCGAATTTTATGGAGACTATCACCATTACATTCTACAACCAGTTACATACACAATTCATAATACATATCCTATTACATGGAATTGAGCTTCAAATATAACAAATGATACTCAAGTCTACCAGATAAAAACAAATATATCTAAATTTTTTTAAACATGTTATCATATCCAGTGTACTAGTTGTCAAGTAAACATTTGCAAGTGATCTTAGTAAGTATCAATATGATTGATTTCTAACTGGTATATGAATGAGCTATGTTCAATATAGCTACTTAAATGTGTGAAAGGCTTTTAAATAAACAGAGATTGTAATGTGTACCTTACAGCTGATGATGAATTTAAATTGGCAAACCTTAAGGATTTGATTAGATACAATTCTCACAAGTCAGTCAGCCAGCAAATTTCTTTGTTAATCTTTTCCAGTTCATTTTGTTAGTGCAAGGGCCAGGTTGAGCACTGCTTGTAGTTGTGTAGTCACATGACTCTCAGGATAATATAATAGCTTCTCTGCACCTGGTTTATCAGTTCTAAATGTATAATAGAATGTGTATGTGTACAGGATTGAGGCACATCCTTTTTATGCTCACCAGTTTGCCGAATTATCATTTCTGGGAATAAAATCAAATGCATTTACCTGTTTCCTTTAAGAATTTTCGTAGTGTAATCTAGCTCCAAGTACATAACTTTTAATATATCTAGATTGCATGAATAATATCTAAATTTTCACAATAAATATTCATTTCTGGTTCTAGTAAGTTCTGGTCAATATCAATGCTAGAGACAATTATTTACTACTAAAGAGATTACAGGGGAGGTAGGTGCAAAGCCTATACTGGCATACAATTTAGTTAAGATTTTTATCAGGTAGTTATTTTATTTTTTGAAAAGTACTATGTAGTCTAAAGATTATTTCCACAGAGATATAATCATTAGATATAAATCAAGTTACCATGAGGAAATCACAGTTTTACCACTGCAGGTTTATGAACTAGTATATCAAGGAAGTTTAGGCATACCTGTATGATTAGGAATGAAATAATACTATACTTACAAGAATTGCAGACCTTGAGTTTTCGGACACAATATAATTATAAAACTCTAATGCTCTCTAGTACTCTTGATGTCCCTGTACTTGCACAACCTAGTCTACATACGTTCAACTCTAGCAGGCAACTGTGTTATTACTAATTTTGATAATACATTTCAATTACAAGAACTAGACAGATACAATTTATAACTTCTAAAACATACCCGTTGTAGATAATTATGAGATGAATAATAAGTTATAAGAGAGAAGATTACAAACAGATTTAGCTTTCCAAGGTCTGCAGAACGAGCAAAAGACTATCAAATCCTGCAAGTTCCATTTCTTCTGAACTTTTACCAACTTTACAGTATAAATTATAGTTTAGAACAACTCCTTTCATGGGATCAGCACCAAGTTATCTTTTAGACCACAGCTTTGTAGCAAGATTAGCAATCTGGGACAACTCAAAATAATTTCTGAAGCAGATAGTAACTTTTTCTGCACTTGTTTTAGCAGTTCTACATATGTAATATGTGTGTGTGTGTGTGTCAGAGGTTAAGCACTTTCTAACATCACAAATCATGTACATAAATCTTGATGGCCAAATAAGCTACTACATTAGCTACTAAATTAAAATTTAGATATTCTTGTAATACATTTACTAAGATCATCTGTTATATTCATAGTATTTATTTCAGGAAAAATCTATCACATTGAACCATCAATAAATAAACCAGCTCCATGGATGCACCTACTAAGGTTTTAATATTTCTAGAATCCATGCAAATGACCCAAAGTGAGGTTAAACGATATGGCTTAAATGATTTCAGATTGAATCATAATTAGGAACAAGGTGTGTGCACTTATATTTCCAAACAGAAGTGCTTACCATGCCATTCTTCGTAGTATACCTGAGTAGCAAATGAACAACACAAAGGGGGAAGTACAGACTAATGAAAGATTGCATTCTGATTTGGTGAGCGTCCATTTAATCTGAACTAAATTCCAGCAATATAATAATGATCAACATTAAATGGTATGCAAACCAAGCCAAATATCAGATAATTAACATCAGACACATGCTCTTGAGAGCATATCAGCAGGCATTCATTATAACAGATATTAGAAAACTTAATTAAAATTTGGACCACATAATTCATGTATAGCACTGAAAGACCAGGAAGCATAGTATGTCCATGTAATAGCATATATTTCAAATCCTAGTTTTGATCTACTCGTAAAGTAAGCAAGCAAGCTAGACACATTATTCCATTTCATAGCACTCAAGTACAATCAGTTTAATCAAGAGAACTTCATGTAGTAATTCTAGTATCATGTTTTCAAAACAAGTCATTCTTAGTGAGATGTAAATCTGTTTAGAGAAATGTGTGAGCACAGATATTTACTATAAATATGACAATAGAGATTTTATCAGAATAATGGAACTAAATTCTATCCTTCTTTTCACATATGTATGCATATATAGTCCTTATTCTTATTCCAAGCAGATTATAAATAGACCAGATGGCATATGATATTTAATGACTTGCATATACCATAATGTGTATGATAACAAGAGATCTGATATTTAAGCATGATATCATTGTGAATATATTAAAGTGTAATGTTAAACTGGTTGGCATTAGGCCAGTGCTTGCAGGTCAAAAGCAAGTGAGAAAATATGACAAGCACATAAACACCATTTCTCCTGAAAAAGAACTGTGGTTTTTAATAACAAATTGCAACTTAGTCCAGGTATAATAACTAGAGATATCCTTACAAAAGTCCCCTTTTAAGTCAAGTGTCTTAGCTATGCATTTCAAAATGATAGATAATGAGTAGGGCATACCATTTGTTGACACTAGGGAAACCTAGTGAGACAACCTAGATACCATATTAAATTAGCAGAGAACAACTTGCACTTAAAGATAATGCAGAAACAAGAACAAATTTTTGTTAACTATAGATATTGCGTTTAATGAGCGTATGTGTTTATGAAGATTGGTAGACAAACACACATAGGGTTAGTTTCATATAAGACAGATAAGTTTAGGTTTCAAAGAGTTACAAATTGTATCTTACCATTTTGACTGTTTTTACCTTAACCTTGCCAGTGTTCTTGACTCAAATAAGTGCAAATAGGACAAGCAAATATCAATCAATCACTTAGCATTCATCTGCACTTATTGTGTCTTTCCAATAAATTTGTAATCTAACTAGTTAACCCAGCCATCATAGTATCAGTAATCAAGTACCCTTTTAAGCAACCATTTTACACAAATATCGTTTTTCACCAACCTTGCATTTTTTTTTTGAGTGAACATCACGAGCCAGCAGGATATGTTTTAAATAGACAAGCAAGTTAAACATTGCAGATAATTCAAAATCATGTAATATAGTCTCATTGGTGAGTTAAGTAAAGAACCGACCAGAAACATATATCATATAATTACACAAATAAATAATCACCGACCAGTGACTGATTTTACGCACAATTTAGCACACAATTCAAGTGACAAATAGCTAGAAAGCTCTATCACTTATTTATATCTAGAATTCCTACTATATCATAGACGATAATCATTATTTTGAGAGTTCCTAGAAAATGAGTACCTTAGCCTATGGTCATGAACCTTATAGGACTCACCTTGCTTTATCTCGAGCTCTGCCAAGTTCTGATGAATTTGTGTCATGAGTTGACTTGTTGATACGCTTCGTGGCATAGTTAGATTGTCAACACTGTATATTCAACGCTCTGTGAAGCTTTTGTTCTTGATGACCCTTAATCAATTCATCCCTCAAAACATCAGCTTAAAACTTTACGGGTTAGGTTTAAACAAGTATAAGAAACTTAACATAAGTAATATCATGCTTATGTACTGTTGATTACGAGTTGTATCAATAATCTATTGAGGAGATCATTGATTAATCACATCGAAATCATTTGTTTTGTTTTGACCAACCCAACATTGCTTTTTTCATCAATTACTCAATGTTTGACGAAGAAGAGAAGAGAGATCGAATCATTTGAGTAGAGACAGTACTAAAATAATCCGGTATTCTGAATTTTGATCGGAGAAAGAACAGAGAACTCAGAGGGAGAATGTTTTTTTTTTTGAAATTGGTTTGGGTTAAAATCAGTTTGAGCTGGGCTTAATGATAAAATTAGTTGGGTCTTTTGAAAATATCTTGGACTATTGTATATACATAATATATCCAAGTATAATTTGCTATGAGAGAATAGAGTTATGGGCTGAAAATATTTTATATTGGGCACAATATAATTCTTCTGTTGGGCTGGTAAAAATATTCAAAAAATAAATATATATATATATATAGATATATTTGTAAAAATATTTTTCAAGATCAAATAAGTAATATATATATATTGTAAATCTTTTATGATATATCTATATATATATCGTATTTATTTTTGTGAGAATAAATTCCAAGCACTTGAGAATCTCATGAAATAATAATATTCACTAGATTAGGTCTAATTTCCCGGTAAATCTAGGCTATTTAAGTTCTCCCTAAACCCGATCAATAAAATATCTTTATTGATAAATCTGAGTTTTAGAGAATCTTAATAATTTGATCAAGAAAATATCCTTTGCCGTGAGATGGCTTATGATCCTCAAATATTCTCACAATATATTTATAGATATAAATATTTATATGAACCATTTATTTTATAGGTTCCAACATTCCTAAATTTAAGCGGAGTTTAATGAATCTTTTGGAATTTAATGGTTTTGTGAATATGTCGGAGAAATTGAACGCAGTATCAATATGAGTCATTTTTATGTCGCCTTTATGACATGATCACGTAAAAAATGATGTCTCACATCTATATGTTTAGATCTTGAATGTAATACAAAATTTTTGCTAAGATCAATAGCACTCGTATTATCACATAAGATTGAGATCACATCAAATTTTATATTGTAGTCAGCTAGTGTTTGCTTCATCCAAAGTATTTGAGCACAACACTTTGCAGTTGCTATATATTCAGCCTCGGTTGTTGAGATTGATACAAAATTTTGTTTCTTTGAAAACCAAGAAACTAAACATCCATCGAGAAACTGACAAGTACCACTTGTACTTTTTCTGTCGACTAAATGCCCGGCATAGTATGAATTAGAAAAACATACTCAGTCAAATGGTATTCCTTTTGGATACCAAAGAGTAACATCAGTGGTTCCTTTAAGATATCTCAATATCTTTTTTATCGCGAATAAGTGAGATTATTTTGGTGCTACTTGAAACCTAGCACACTTACAGACACTATATTGAATATCGGGACGACTTGTAGTTATATATAGAGCAAGCTACCGATCATTCCACAGTATTTCTTTGTGTCTACGAGAATTCCTTTTGGATCTTCCGTTAATTTATCGGATGTAGAGATAGGAGTAAAGATGAGTTTGGCATTATCCATTTCGAATTTTTTCAACATCTCTTTACAATACTTTGATTGAGAGATATGGATGCCTTTATCAGATTGCCTTATTTGCAATCCCCAAAAGAAGTTTAATTCTCCCATCATACTCATCTCGAATTCTTTACTCATATTTTCAGAGAATTATTTACATAGTGCATCATTTGTTAAACCAAATATGTTATCATCTACGTATATTTGTACGAACAATATATCATTTTTATCTTGCCTCGTAAATAAGGTATTATCGGTCGTTCCCATTTTAAATTTATTTTCTAGAAGGAACTTGCTCAACCTTTCATACCACGCTCTTGAGGCTTGTTTTAACCCATATAGAGCTTTATATAATTTACAGACATAATCAAGTTGTGTTGAATCTTCAAAACCGGGAGGTTGTTTTACATATACTTCTTCTTCCAAGATCCTGTTTAAGAATGCGGATTTCACATCCATTTGATAGACTTTGAAATTTTTATGACATGCCTAAGCCAATAGCATTCGAATTGATTCAATTCTTGCTACCGGTGCATATGTTTCATCAAAGTCTATACCTTCAATTTGGGTATATCCTTGTGCAACTACTCTTGAGTTATTTCGAACTACCGTTCCGTTTTCATCTAATTTATTTCAAAATACCCATTTTGTACCAATTATGGAGGTATCATGAGGCTTTGGGACAAGTTTCCACACTTTACTACGAGTAAATTGGAGTAATTCCTCTTGCACTGCAGATATCCAATCCTCATCTAATAAAGCCTCTTTCGCGGTCTTAGGTTCGATGCCACAACCATGGATCATCATTTATAGTGATTAGGCACACTCTCACGTGCTTGCTCATGTCACATGTATAGACATTTTTATTTTTAGGGCAAGTGAGAACCAACTTTCCGAATTTATCTAAGATAGAGAAATGAGTAGTGTAGAAAATTACCTTGTAATCATTGTCGCATAATTGACTAATGGAGAGAAGATTGTACTTTAATCCGGTGACCACTTGAACGTCGGAGATTTTTGTTACGTGCTGATTCTCAATGATCAGAAGGAGCTCAGGATCTGACTGTTTTTGATGTCATCAAGATTTGATGTGCCATCAGGATTTGATGCATCATCAGTATCTGCAGAACATCAGCATCTGAAGACAGTCTGTTATGAAGAATAAGTTCCTTATTTTGAGGGATGGATATCTGTTCATTCTGAGTGATACGATTTTGTATATTCAGTAAAAGATATGTATCATTTTCTGTTAGTAATTGATAATGCATATCCTAGACTGATTTGTAGCAGCTGTGTATTATATAAACACAGTTTAGGTCATCACATAGTGATTAACTCGAGCATTGTACAACCTAACAGCTCTCAAGAACATCAGTATTTCTTGAAAGAGTTTGTAACAGTTTTAATCAGAAATATAAAGAATTGTTATATTTTTATACTTGTTCGAAACGTTTATACAATTGTATCCAACCCCCTTAAAAAATTGTATCATTACTGGGCAACAATTGGTATCAGAGCAAACTGATAAATTTACAATCAGAAGCGATCTAAACATGTCTCTGAACAAGTATGAAAGTATTAAAATCCTCATTCTGAAAAAGGCTGAATATCCTAAATGGAAGGTGAAGATGCTCATGCACCTGGAGGCTACAGAGCCAGACTATCTCGACATAATCAATGATGGACCCTACATGCCAACAAAAATGGTGCCTGCAACTCCTACTGTTGTTGAACACTATCAGTTGAAGGAGAAGAGTGAGTGGACACCAGAAGAGAAAGTTGTTGTGCTGAAAGATGCAAAGGTAAGAAACATATTGCATAACAGTCTTGATTCTGTGATGTCAAACAGGGTTATAGCCTACAAGATTGCCAAGGAAATTTGGGATACTCTTTAAACTCAATGTCAAGGAACCATGGCCATCAAGAAGAACAGAAGGGTTGTTCTAATTCAAGAATATGAACATTTTGAGGCCAAATTTGATGAAAGCCTCACCGACATCTATGACAGGTTTCTCACCCTTCTTAACAATCTATTCTTGATGGGAAAAGTGTATGATCGGGAGGATTCAAACACTAAGTTTTTGAGAGCCTTGAATGAGGAATGGGAGACTCAGACTTCAATCATACGACATCAGTATGATTTGGAAATAATCACCCTGGATGAAGTCTATGACATGCTGAGAACTCATGATCTGGAAGTTCAACAAAGGAAAGAGAGGAAAAGCAACAAGGGAAAATCAGTTGCTTTGAAAGTGAATGCTAAAGCTTCAAAAGAAAGGTATGTTAAAGCTGCAAGGAAAAAGAACAATCTGCTACAATCAGATACTGATGATTCCTCATCAAATCCTGATAATGATACTGATTCTGAAATTGATGAGAACATGACAAATTCTGATGTCATGCAAATGGCTGCATTGCTAGTTAAGAGCTTCAAGAGGATGCAATTCAGAAAGTCTCAGAAGAATAGAAGCTTCAGGAAAAAGTAGACTGGAGGAGAAAGGAAGTCATCTGAAAGAAGAGAAGGGATGGACTCTAAAGCTGGAAAAGTCAACATGTCGAAAATCAAGTGCTACAATTGTGATGAACGTGGTCACTTTGTTATAGAGTGTAAAAAAAAAGCATGACAAAGGGAAGAACAAAGCCTTGATTACATCAAGCAAGGATTGGATGGACTCCACTGATTCTCAAAATGAAAAAACATGATATGCACTGATGGCTAGCTTTGATGCTCCTGCTTCCTCTGATTCTAAGGTATCAACTTCTTTCTTCTCTTTTGATACTGGAGATATATCTGAACTAAAATCTATTCTTAAGTCTCTACATGGTAATTTTAAAAATAAGACTTTGGAGAACAATAGGTTGTTATATGAAAATGAAATCTTAAAGTCTAGGAATGATCAGTTGGAATCTGACTTAGTAAATCAGATTGAAGTTCAGAAAGAATGTGAGAAAGCTAAACATACATTAAAGATACTAGAATCTAAGTATAGTATGTTGGAGAATGAATTAGAGAATGAGAGGAAAACCCCAAAAGCCTGGACTAATTCATGAAAAAAGGTTCATTAGATGATCTCTAAGAAAAACTTGAAAGAATGTCTTGGTTATGTAGATGAAATTAAAGATGTTGACACTGAAAATAAAACTACCCTTAAGACTCCTGTAAAGTTTATCTCTTCAGAAGCTGATGAACCCAAATCTACCTTTGAAAAGGGTTCAACATCAGCATCCCAAGGAAAGTTAGTAAGAGATAAATCTCAAAAAAAAAGGAAAACAAGGAAATCATTAAGACTGTTAAGAAATAAAAGAATATAGGACTTTTGTCTAAAAGACAATTGAAAAAGAAATTATCTGAGGTTACTCACAAACCTCAGGTTAAAAGTCCTAAAATGAACAGAAATGGTAAGCAAGGTATTTCTAAGGATTCTAATTATAAGTTGGTTCCCAATGCTCCTAGAAAAACTTGTTTTAACTGTGGTAATACTAATCATCTTGATATTGATTGCAATGGAGTAAGAAAATGAAAACTGATATTCCTGAGTCTGATCTTAGGGGTAGATCAGTATTTTATAAACCACAAAATCCTTGTTTTCATTGTGGTAGTAGTTGGCTTTCAATTTACACCTGTAGTTCATATCATAAGCTGTATCACAACTATTATGAACCTTTGCCTAAATTCAATTAAACTGCTTATGTACTCAATTCTTCCAGTTCTACTAAATCTACTTCTGACAAGACAAATCCTGATAAAGGAAAAACTGTCAGAAGTATTTCTGAATCAAAAGGCTTAAGTGTGGGTCCTTAAAAATCCTTCTAATTAATTGCTCTTCTGACTACAGGGTAACAGGAAAAACACTCTTGTCTTGGATAGTGGATGTTCAGGACATATGACTGGAAATAAATCCCTGCTGTCAGAGTTTGAGAAGAAGGCCGGCCCAGATGGATCTTATGGAGATGGAAATATAGGACACACTTTGGGATATGGCAACTTGATAATTGGAAAGGTAGCATTAGAGAATGTAGCTCTGGGAAGGACTGAAGCATAATCTTTTAAGCATCAGTCAAATCACTGACAGAGGTTATCGGGTTGTGTTCTATGACTCTCATCGTGAAGTGGTTCACAACAAGTCAGAGAAGATGTCTTGATGGGATACATACATGGAAATATGTATGAAGCAAGGCTACATGAAAGTCTTGAGAAAGAAGTTACTTGCCTTATATCTAAGGCATCAATAGATGAGAGCTGGAATTGGCATAAGAAGCTCTCACATCTCAACATCAATTCAATCAATGAACTTGCCAAGAAGGAGCTAGTAAGAGGATTACCGAATATGCTATACTCATCTGATGGTCTTTGTGATGCTTGTCAAAAGTCTAAGCAAACAAGAGTATCTTTCAAAAGCAAAACAAAATTCTCTATTACTGAGCCATATCATATGTTACACTTGGATCTCTTTGGACCAGTAAACATAATGTCCATCAATAAGAAAAGGTACACACTTGTAATTGTTGATGATTTCACTAGATACACTTGGGTTTATTTTCTACACAGGAAGGATGAAACTCCGGAAATTCTTCTGGATCATATAAGGCAAATTGAGAATGGATCTACCCACAAAGTAAAAATTCTGAGAAGTGATAATGGCACTGAGTTCAAGAACTCAAAAATGGAGGAAGTCTGCAAGTACAAAGGCATACAACAACAATTCTCATCTCCTAGTACATCTCAACAAAATGGGGTTGTTGAGAGAAAGAACAGAACCCTGATTGAAGCTGGCAGGACTCTGCTGGAAGAAGCAAAACTACCCACTTACTTCTGGGCTGAAGCAGTAAACACAACATGTTATACTCAGAATATCACACTGATAAACAAACATGGTGTTACTCCTTATCAGATGCTGAAAGAAAAGAAGCCCAATCTCAAACATCTTCATGTATTTGGATGTAAGTGCTTTATTTTGAGAACTCATACTGATCAGCTAGGGAAGTTTGAATCAAAAGCTGATGATGGAATCTTTGTTGGTTATTCACCATCAAGAGCATACAGAGATTTCAATCTGAGAACAAATACTGTAGTTATCTCCATAAATATATCTTTTGATGATAAGAAGATTCCTGGTTTTGAACAAGACTCTCATGAAAGTCTGATCTTTGCAAATGAAAATACATTATTGGAATCTGGATCAAACTCTAATGAACTGTCAAATCCTGATGATCCAAATCCTGATACTCCTTCAGATTCTGAAGATGATCATTGTACTAATGAACCTGCACATGTTGAGGGGGAGCAACAACAAGGTTCAGCTGATGATACTAGCACTGAAGAATCAACACAAGGTTCTTCTCAATCTGGTCATTCATAATTCAATGCTGATTTAATATCAGATGAACATGATTCAAGTCCAAAAACTTCATCAGGAGATGACAGTACAGATTCAGGGGGAGCCTCAAATGTATTTGATGAGGCATACAATTCAGGGGGAGCATCTAGCTCCAGAAGGACACTTCCTAGTGCCAGAAAATGGACTAAAGATCATACTCCTGATTTGATCATTGGAAATCCTGATGAAGGTGTAAAGACAAGGAGTGCAACTCAAAATGAATGTTTGTATCACAATCTACTTTCAAAAGAAGAGCCAAAGAAAGTAGAAGATGCACTCAAGGATGCCGATTGGGTCAAAGCTATGCAAGAAGAGTTAAATGAGTTCGAAAGAAATGAAGTTTGGAAGCTGGTGCTTAGACCTAAGAACATGTCAATTGTGGGCACAAAGTGGGTCTTCAGAAATAAGACTGATTCTGATGGAACAATTATTAGAAACAAGGTAAGATTGGTGGCTAAAGGATATTCTCAACAGGAAGGCATTGACTATGATGAAACATTTGCTCCTGTTGCTAGGCTGGAAGCAATCAGAATTTTCTTGGCATATGCTGCACACAAGAAATTTAAAGTCTTTCAGATAGATGTCAAGAGTGCATTTCTCAATGGAGAACTTGAAGAGGAAGTCTATGTTGAACAACCACCAGGTTTTGCGGATCCTAAACATCCTGATTATGTTTATATACTTGACAAAGCACTCTATGGACTAAAGCAAGCACCTAGGGCATGGTATGAGACCCTTGCTCAGTTTCTGCTGGAAAGTGGATTCAAAAGAGGTACAATAGATAAAACTTTATTTTATCTGAATCAAGGTAAAGATCTGCTTTTAGTTCAAATTTATGTGGATGATATCATTTTTGGATCAACTAATCAAAAAATATTTGATAGGTTCTCAAAGTTGATGCATTCAAGATATCAAATGAGCATGCTGGGAGAGGTGAGTTACTTCTTGGGATTGCAAATTAAACAGACTGATAATGGTATCTACATTAATCAGTCAAAGTACACAAAGAATCTGTTGAAAAGGTTTAATATGCAAGAAAGTGCATATGCATCTACTCCTATGGAAACTGCTACAAAGTTTGATCCTCATGAAGGTACATCAGTTGATGTCACAAACTACAGAGGTATGTTTGATTCTCTTTTGTACCTAATGGCTAGTAGGCCAGACATTATGTTTGCCACCAGTCTGTGTGCAAGATTTCATGCAAATCCAAAGGAGCCACATCTTATTGCAGTAAAGAGAATCTTCAGATACCTCAAGGGTACTATATCACTTGGACTAATGGTATGCAAGGGAAGCTGATTTTGAATTATGTGGATATACAGACGTTGACTTTGCTGGCTGCAAGATAGACAGGAAGAGTAAATCTAGGAGCTGTCAGTTTCTGGGAGGCTGATTTGTCTCATGGTTCAGTAAGAATCAGAAATCAATTTCTATTTCAACTGCTGAGGCTGAATATATTGCAGCTGGGAGCTGCTGTGCTCAGTTGTTATGGATGAGAAATCAACTCATGGACTATGGATTATCATTTTCTAAAATTCCTATTTATTGTGATAATCAAAGTGCTATTGCTATAATAGGAAACCCAGTGCAACACTCTCTCACCAAACATATAAGCATCAGATATCATTTTATAAGAGAGCATGTCATGGAAGGAACGATTGAGCTTCATTTTGTTCCTACTGATCAACAGCTGGCTGACATTTTCACGAAGTCATTACCTGAAGCAACATTTACAAAGCTTGGCAATGAACTTGGTATGGTTAGTTGGGACAAATAAATTCTTTTAAAGTTATATTTGATCAAATCTTGATGTATGTTGATCAAATCCTGATATGTCCTAAATATGGTTCAAGATATTAAGCTGGGAATTTTTTGTGTATTTTATTATAAGCATGATAAATTAAGTGAATTTATTTGCTAAATGTGCATGTATGAATATATATATCATTGTCATCATTGCAAATCAGTCTAGGGAGACGCGCTTTAATAAGACATCTTTTGGTTAAATCATTAAGTTAACTCTACACTTAATAATCAATCAATCTCCTAGTCCCTTGATATTCCCTTTTCTCTCTCGGTTATTTAAACCATCATTCTCATTCATTCCAATCATCTCTTTCCAAACATAAAATGATCTCTTTACTTTCATTTCTCATATTTCTTCTTCTCCATCACAAAAATGGTTCTCTGCAATATGTTCATGAACTACGTAAACTTCAGTGTGGAGTTTAGCTGCGAAGACTGGCAGCATGAATGGCATATCACTGCCATTCCCAATGAAGTGTGGAACTGGGTTCCACATGAGGTTCTGACAGATCTCCTGTTCTTCGAGATGGATTATCGCCTCCATCTCGATCGTCTAGAGGAAGAAAGACGAGAAGTTCTTCGTCAACAAGAACATATCATCCGTCTTGTTGTGCTTTTCCTGGAGAGTAGGAGGAACTAATAAAAATCACAGCTTCTTCTCTTAGACTAGGATTTTCTTGTAATCATCTATGCATATAATCGAAAATTTCATGAAATGTACTGTCCTGAATTATTAATGAAATTTTCTTTATTTTGCTTACAAGACCTAATCTATGTTCTTTAGTTGTGTATGCATGTGCTTGTTCTTAATTGTAGCCTGTTAATCTCTAAATCACACCATTAACATGTATCTTTTAATGATTCTTGAGATTAAAATTGTAGTTTTCTGATAAGCTTGAGTTGTTTTGACAAACACTGATGAATTTGAATCGACAAATCCTGATGATATCAAATTCTGACAGATAAGAGGTACCAAATACTGATGATAGGTCAGCATGTATTAATTTTGAATATTATTGAAAAATAATTTTTGAATTATTTAATACTAAAAAGTGATTGTCTTCTTAATTATTGTTTAAAAGTGGATAAATTGTTGAACAAAGTCTCATAGTAAATTTTCTAAAAGAGCAGTGCGTTCTTTGTTGCTGATTCCGCACATTACTCCACTTTTCACTCCAATTCTTCAGTAATTATCCTCTATCAGAAGTCTAATTCAGTAAGCTTCCTTCTCCAAGCGTGTTATATACAATTAAGCTTTGCAAACTTATATTTGCACAAGAACCTCTGTGGCACATATTTTCATACACACATCCTCACTATTCACATATAACGAATACCTTTCATCAACGCCTACATACATCATGTCATCTTCTAAGATTTCACCCTTCTTCAGTCAAACCACTATTATTAATGGCAAAACTTTTGGAACCAATAACTACTTGGCTCCACTTTCACATCAACAATTTCCTCATTCTTTTCATGATATACAGGATTTCTTACATCAATGTCCAATTGGATATGCTCTCGCAAATCCTACTAAGGTATGATACAGGGCTGTAATGCAGGTATGTGATACATCTCTAGTTAATGCAACAAATATTGGTTTTTCTTTTAAATATAAGGGACGCAGGTATGAGGTGGATGCTGATGTTCAGGTTCAAGCATTGAGGTTGCCTGCATGTGATGGTGCTCCTGCCAACTATGCAACTGAGCAGCTGTTTGATATGCTCAGAACTCTGAACTACAAAGGTGACATCACAACAATTGGGAAATTGACAAGAACAAAATTAAAGAGAGAATGGAATTTCTTCTTTGATTGTATCAGCAGATGTTTCTTGAATAAGACAATAAATTTTGATGCTCTTCCATCCACTTCTCTGAAAATTGGGTATTCTCTTCTCTATTCTGGTAATTATGACTATAGTAACACCATTCTTCAATTCATAATTGCTAAGAGAATAGATGCATCAAGTGTAATAGGGTATACTAGATTTCTTCAAATGATTTTTAATTTTCTATGCCCTAATGTTGAATTTGATAATGATGAATTACTTCCTGTATTTTA
This sequence comes from Apium graveolens, assembly GCF_009905375.1. Taxonomy (NCBI): domain Eukaryota; kingdom Viridiplantae; phylum Streptophyta; class Magnoliopsida; order Apiales; family Apiaceae; genus Apium; species Apium graveolens. Next base: position 203,251,873 of record NC_133651.1, on the reverse strand, counting down.
AATTTTTGAGAAGGCGATCACTGATCATATCAAAAGTGATGAAAATAATAAGTTTTTAGGACTTCCCTTCTGGCCTCAGGAGGTCAGGAAATTTCTATTAAGAAATAGACCTACTCCTTCACAAGTGCTTGTTAATCTTGATGCTGGCACCTTTGTAACATCTCCTGATGCTGTGGAACAAGACACTACCCCTCTTGTTTCTAACCCAAGCATTTCTTCTACTAAACAGAACTCCAATCAAACTCCTAAATTAGTCTCCTATGATATCTCTCAAAAGACATCATTTGTACTAAATAAAAGACTGGTTAAGAAATATGTTCAATCTAAAAAGAGAGCTCAACAGGCCTCACTGAGTGAGAGTGAGAAGAAAGAATAATGATTTCCAGTCCAGAAAAGAAGAATGATCATGCAAGATGATTCTAACTCTGATGATCAGATGCACGTTGGGCCAATGATGAAGATAAAGAAATCAACAGTTGCAATTCCTGATGACTCTCTTGACACAACTGGAACCAAGGAGCCAACTACTGATGCTAGTGCTCTGATGAAAAAGTTTCCAGTGAACAAAGAAACTGCTGAGCCCAAGAAAACTGACAAAAGCATGTTGAAAAGAAAAGCTGAAGATGTGGTTAGGTACATCAGAAAGAAGAAAAAGACTCAGTCCTCTGCTATGGATGTTAGTCCACAAGAACCTAAGTCTCAAAGGGATTTAGAAACTGAGATACATCCAGTCACACAAGAACCATCTTCTCAAAGGGAAGATGCAGACAAAGAAACTGCACAAATAATTGTTGATTTTGCTCAAGGTGATCTTCTTGCAGACTCTGAACAACTGCTGCAAGAAAAGAAGGCTCATCAGGATATATTGTCAAATGTGGATGCAGTTATTAATGATCTAATGTTTGAGGAGAGTACACAAGAACCTTCATCACTTCTTGCTGAAGCAGCTCATATTCCTCTGACCCCACAAGAACCATCAGTTCAAAGTACTGATGATGGCTTAGTTCATTCTCCTGACAAATCAAATCCTGAAGCTACAACAAATCTTGATGTTGATCAACTATGCAGTCAAGCAGTTTCTACTGATGACTCTTTGCTGCTAACTAGCTTGTCAAAGCATCCTGATGCGTTGTTTGTTCCTCCGCTATCATCACTTCTATTTGAGGACTCACCTTCAGTTATTGCTTACTTTCCTCTGTTGTTCTTCATGTTTGTGTGATTATAAATAGTCTCTTATTTGAGGTTACCTCTATTTATATTACAAGCATACTACTCCTCTCAGTCATCTCTTATTTCTTTGCAAAACGTGTGATTGTGCTAATCTGTGAGACTATGTGAAAATACTATGTGAGAAAATTAAATTTTAAGTGGTAGTCTCCTGTACTGACAAAAGGAGAGGTATTTTTGAGAAAAGAATTTTATAAGTTTTTCTTTGCTTATAAACCTTCTTATGTGAAAAATATATTACTCTTCAAAGTAATATATTATGTGAGAAGTGATGAGATCACTTGAAAAGAAAAGAGAGATTTAGGTGTTACTTTGTTTTATATTTCAGGATCTCATCAGGAATAGACACTCATTGTTAAGGATCCTCTTAAGGGCAAAGCAATTCTGCCTAGCTCTGCAAACTCTTCTGAGGGTCAGTCTAGCTCTGATTCTGATAAAGATAGTAATCATGATGATTCTGACACAGCTCAGCTTAAGATTGCTATTGACGCATCTAAGAAGTCTAATGTTGGTTCTTCTTCGCATTTCAATGCTGATCCTTCTTATTACAATGCTGATGATGAGCATTTTTGAAAGAATGAATGGGATTTTGCATGGAGAGATGCACATACTTCTATCTCCTCAGCTGTTGGTATGCAATATATTCACAGGGGATATGATGGACTTCAAAACCCTGACCTTAAATTACATCTCAAGGCCTCTACCATCTTTGTAAAAGGAATTCTCTCTGAACTTTCTGATATGAAGACATCTCATGCTAATTTACAGAATAAGATTGATGCATTTATGATTAATCCACTTACTTTAGCTGAACGCATAAGTGTGAAAAAGGTTGTTAAAGTCGTGGTTCAATTTCAACAAAGCATGGATACTCTATTTTCTTCCTTGGAAGAAAAAGTGTCTTCAATGGCTGATAAAATGGATGCTATGTTTTCTCTTCTTTCAAATACTGATGCCAAAAGGGGGAGAAGATAGCTGTCACAAAATGTACACCCGACTCTATTCAGTTGAAAGATAAAGATACTGATGATGATGGTGATAAGAATCTGGTTGCAAATGTTGAAATTGCTTCTATTGCTCAACAACCTCAACATTCTAAAAGATCTGGTTCTTCAGGACAAGGAAAGTCTACTGGTGCTCATGAAGTTAAGCACAAGACTAATGCTGATGCTCGTGAAACTGGTGATGTTACAATCTCAAACATAGCAGATGCTAAATGATTATTCTTTCCTTACAGACATAAGGAAATAGGTGAAGAGATTGTTCTGTACTACAAGGATAAGAGGTTTGAGCAAAAGAATGCCAGAAGTGCTCTTGGGTAGATAACTAAAGAGTTTCCTGATCTAACAACTGAAGAAGCAGTTATGCAACAGAAGGAGCTAATGGCTCAAATTAAAGCTAAAGCAAACACCTCTAAAGGAAGAGGAAAAAGAGGTAGAAGAAATACAAGAGCCATAGGAAGAAGAGGAAGAGGAAGAATTTCTAATTCAAGTCAAGGTTCTGCAATTAATTCTGCATTTCTGAATATTCTATTCAGAGAAAATTTTGTTCATGTACAAGGAAATGATGTAAAAGAAGAAGCTGAGGATACTAAAGAAATGATTGTCCAAAGAAAGAAGAAATCAACCGCTGACATTGCTCAAGTTGATATAACTAATGCAAATGTGTCTCTTGAAGCAGACATAAAACCTGAGGAAAAAGCAAATCCTGATACTGTGAATCTGATAGCTGATTTTGACACTGATGAGAAGGTGATCAAAGTATTGGATGAATCAATTCTTGATGAACAGGAAATAATTGACAGAAGGAAAGCTGATCGAGCATGCAGTGACTATGAGCAAATAATTCTAAATTCAAGAAGAGAGTTGTGGAAGAAAACAAGAGGAAAGATTCATGATTTATCTACAGGGTATGCTCCTCTCAGCAAGAAGGATAAAAGATGGAAAGATGTTCATACATTTAGTTATCCTAAAGGATTCAAGCATATTGAATTTGTGTCAGCAGGACTTAGGGATTCTATTTCAGAACAGGAGAATATTGATAAGTCCATCAAGAAACCTTCTTGGGTAGAACATAATGAAAAGCTAAAGCTTATCAAAACTCATACTAGAGGAGGTATTGGTCATTCTGGAATGGAGACTCTGCGATTTGATTTACTGGACACAGATATTCTGACTAACAATCTTGGTGAGAGAATTACTCCTTCACATCTTGAAAAAGTTGAAATTGTAAAGATTGTTTATAGGAAGATAAATCTTGGTGATGTCAGAGAAGAGATTCTGTACTTCTTGAGAGATGGTAAAGTGAAAAGCTTTACATTGCAGCAACTCTTGATGAAGACTGTGACAGAGTTGAAATATATTCACTATCTTCTTAGAGTTGAGGACAAAGTTACCAGAAACTGGTCTTCTATGATACTTGAGAGTATCAGAAGAAGAGTCATGAATAAAGAAGACAAATACAATGGTGATTAAGTTCCTATGTACATAACTTATACTGGTCAAGAAATGAAGATGGAAAAGGGAGCTGCAGTCCTGAAAGTTTTTCTCAACAATCCTCAGTTATCTTTCAGTCCTGATCATGAAGATGTTAGCTTAAGCTTTATGTTGATTGGTGATCTTAAAATGTCCAAGAGTTCGATCTCTAAATTAAGATCAGCCATTTATCAGCTTGGAGAAGATACTGAAGAGAAGAAAGAGTTAAAGAAAAAGCTTGTCAAAGTCCTTCAAGACAAGGAGGAAGAAAGGTTGAACAAATTTTTGGAAACAACTGTCAGTTATCTTAGGATACTAAAGTAAGCCTTATTCCTTGTATATTTTGTAATTGGTTTTGGCATCATTGAGAATGGAATTTGTGCTTCATTACATTAAGCGTAAATTGGGGGAAATTATTACATGCTGATTCTCAATGATCAGGAAAAGCTCAGGATCTGACTGTTTGGATGTCATCAGAATTTGATGTGCCATCAGAATTTGATGTGCCATCAGAATTTGTTGCCTCATCAGTATCTGCAGAACATCAGCATCTGAAGACAGTCTGCTGTGAAGATTAAGTTTGTTCCTTATTTTGAGGGATGGATATCTGTTCGTTCTGAGTGATATGACTTTGTATATTCAGTTAAAAATATGTATCATTTTCTGTTAGTAATTGATAATGCATATCCTAGACTGATTTTTAGCAGCTGTGTATTATATAAACACAGTTTAGGTCATCACATAGTAATTAACTCGAGCATTGTACGAACTGGCAGCTCTCAAGAACATTATTATTTCTTGAGAGAGTTTGTAACAGTTTTTACGAGAAATATAAAGAACTGTTATATTTTTATACTTGTTCGAAATGTTTATACAATTGTATCCAACCCCCCTTAAACAATTGTATCATTACTGGGCAACAATTTTAACTTTCTTATTTTCGATATCTCCGATACCAACAATGTTTCCTTTGCTACTATCACCAAATATTACGCTCCCCGCGGTAACCTTTTAAATGTCATTCAATAGTGACTTGTTACCGGTCATATATCTTGAATATTTAGTATCAAGTTGCCATATGTCTTGTTTCGCAGAAAGACAAACCTACAAACATGATTAATTAAATTTATAGGTACCCCTTTTTCTTGAGGGTCCTGGGGTTAGTACATCATATATAACATTTGATTTTTCATGAAAGAATCAAGGCATGGTATAATTATCATAGGCACTGTTAGATATATTTGATAATGTCATGGCTAATATGATTTATGTTTAGATTTCAGATCTTACTTAACAGGACAAATCAGTACTTAACCGTTGATCAGTACTTATACTGGAAGTCAGGACTTAAGGATATCAGTACTTATATTATCAGGAGATAATCATCAGAAGATGGATATCAGAGCTTAAGTGCTGAAGGACGATCAGATAAGGAAAGTAGCTGATTAAAGGAAAGAAGATCAAGATAAACATAAGAAGAGATATGCATGAAGAAGGAGTTTCATGAAGAATGGAATACTTGGAAGAAAAGATATCTGATTGATATATTTTAGGAAGCAGAATTATATTCCATATCAATTAGCGAATATCTTGTAACTGTATAGTATATAAACACAGACATAGGGTTTACACTATAAGTGTTATCATATTCGAGAAGATTATTCATCGTAACCCTAGCAGCTCTCGTGATAATTATTCATCACTGAGAGGTAACAGTTCCATATTGTAACAGAGTTTATTGAGTTAAATAAAATCTGGGTTTTGTTACTTGTGTTCTTAAATTCGATTTGATTGTGCTATACACTGTATTCAACCCCCTTCTACAGTGTGTGTGATCTAACAAGTGGTATCAGAGCAGATCTGTTAACACACATACAGTTTAAGATCCAAACACAATCATGTCTGAAACAGAAACTCCAACTAAGCCTACCAAAACTGAGGAACGACCTAAAACACAAATTCAAAGTCGGTATGAGACAATCAGAGTTCCCATACTGAGACCATCTGAATATCCCATATGGAAAGTGAAGATGACCATGTTCCTAGAAGCAACAGATCCAGAATATCTTGATAGAATCAGGGAAGGGCCTCACAAGCCAACCAAGCTCGCTGTTGCAGTTGCAGGTGAAGCAGCAAAGACCGTACCAAAAGAAAAGAGTGATTATACTGCTGAAGATATAGCATCAATTGCTAAGGATGCTAAGGTACGACACTTACTGCATAGTGCCATTGATAATGTAATGTCAAACAGGGTAATCAACTGCAAGACTGCTAAGGAGATATGGGACGCTCTGGAAACAAGGTGTCAGGGAACTGACACAATTAAGAAGAACAGGAAGACAATACTCACTCAAGAGTATGAACACTTTGACTCAAGGACCAATGAGTCATTGAATGATTTATATGATAGATTTGTCAAACTGTTGAATGATTTGTCATTGGTTGATAAAGAGTATGATCTTGAAGATTCAAACCTTAAATTCCTGTTAGCTCTTCCTGGATGCTGGGATTTGAAGGCAACAACAATAAGAGACAACTACAATCTTGATGAAACCACTCTTGATGAAATCTATGGAATGCTCAAGACTCATGAACTTGAGATGGAACAAAGAAGCAAGAGGAAATGAGGAAAGTCAAGGACGGTTGCTCTTAAGGCTGAAGAAGAATCCCCCAAAGTAGCTACCTCAAGGAAGGACAAGGGTAAAGCTCTTCTTACAAAGTCTGATACTGAGTCATCAAGTTTTGAAAGTGACGATGACTCAGATTCTGAAAGCTTACCTGAGACTGATGCTGATGAGGAGATGATGAAGCTGTGTGCTCTTATGGTGAAAGGAATCACAAAGATAGCATACAGGAAGTTCAGGATGGGAAAGAAGTTTTCCAGGAAAGGCATAAGTTCTGATAAGAAGAATTTCAGAAGATCTGAAGGCAGAGGAGGAAAGTCTGACAGAGGAGATTACAACAATGTCAAATGCTATAACTGTGGTGAGAAATGCCACATATCTCCTGAATGTAAGAAAGTGAAAGGTGACAAAGGCAAGGCTCTTGTCACAAAGAAGAAAAGCGGGACAGACACCTCAGACTCTGAAAGTGAGGAGAACTATGCCTTGATGGCAAATGCTGATAAAGAAAGTGCTGAGAGCAGTTCTGAAGCTGCTGAAACTAAGGTACCTCAGACTACCTATGCTTTTCATACTGATGATATTAATGAGTTGAGAAGATATCTTAAAACCATGTTTGTTAGTTATAGAGATCAAACTTTAATATGTGAAAGATTAACTTCTGAAAATCTTGCTTTTAAGAAAAGAAATGATTTATTAAAAAAAGAGTTAGTCATGTTCCATCAAACTCAGAAGGATAGAGAAGATGCTTTCTATGTTAGGGATGAAGTGCTAAAAATGAATGAATCTCTAAAAACTGAGTTAGAAAAGGAAAGAGAGATTATCAGGACTTGGACTAACTCTGGCAGAACAACTCAAAATTTGCTAAGTAGTGAGAATTGGAAAGAGGGCTTAGGATATGGATAGAATAAGAATGATAAAGGAACTGGAGAAATTAAGCCTGTTGATAAGCAAAATCCAAAGTTAAAACCTGTTAAGTTTGTAACTGTAAAGTATGATAATGAGAAATCATAAGTTAAAGAGGAATTAGCTTCTGATAAACTAAAACAGGAAAAGACAACTGAAGTAAACATAGGCTTAATGACAAAGAAGCAGCTTAAGCATAAGCTGAAAGATGTTAAGAATGCAAACAAGGTAAAATCACCTAGGAAAAATAGGAATGGAAAGGAAGGTGTGACTAAAAGCAATAATTATAAGCCTGTTCCTGATGCTCCTAGGAAAACGTGTCATAACTGTGGAAGTTCTAACCATCTGGCTTCTTTTTGCAGTAAGAATAAGAACATAAACTCCTTACCTTCAAAGTCAGGAGTTAAGAATCAGTCTGTTAGATATAAACCACAAAATCCTTGTTTTCATTGTGATAGTTTATGGCATTCCATTTATACTTGTAAGGAATATCATAGTTTGTACTATGATTATTATCAAATAAAACCTTCTTTGAAGAGAGTTTCCATTGTTTCTTCTAGTGTAAATTCTGATTCAAAGTCTGATAGTGTAAATAAGAAAAATGTTAACATAAACTCTGATGCTAAATCCGCTGCAAATGTTAACAAACTTGATAAGGCCAAAGGATCCAAGCAAGTCTGGGTCCTTAAAACTAATCATTAGTGGTCTTTGTGATTGCAAGGCAACAGGAAAAATATTCTAGTTCTGGACAGTGGATGTTCAGGACATATGACTGGAAATAAAGCCCTGCTATCAGACTTTGTGGAGAAAGCTGGCCCAAGTGTTTCTTATGGAGATGACAACATTGGAAAAACTTTGGGATATGGCAATATCAATCTTGGGAATTTCATCATTAAAGAAGTAGCTCTAGTCTCAGGACTTAAACACAATCTGCTGAGTATAAGTCAAATCTGTGACAGAGGTTATCATGTTGATTTCTTTGAAGAACACTGTGAAGTTGTGAGTAAATCAAAATGCAAAGTTGTTCTGAAAGGATACAGGCGTGGTAACATTTATGAAGCTAAGCTTTCAACAAGTACTGATGGTTCTGCAATCTGTCTGATGAGTAGAGCATCATTTGAAGAAAGCTGGAATTGGCACAAGAAACTCTCTCATTTAAATTTCAACAATATAAATGAACTGGTCAAGAAAGATCTTGTGAGAGGACTTCCAAAGTCAGTGTTTGCTCCTGATGGTCTTTGTGATTCATGTCAGAAGGCCAAACAAAGAAAATCTTCATTCAAGAGCAAGACTGAATCATCAATTCTTGAGCCTTATCATCTACTACATGTTGATCTATTTGGTCTAGTGAATGTCATGTCTATTGCAAAGAAGAAATATGCATTGGTCATAGTGGATGAGTTCACCAGATACACATGGGTGTATTTCTTGCACACAAAAAATGAAACTGCATCTATCTTGATTGATCATGTCAAACATCTGGATAAATTGGTCAGAGATTCTGTGAAAATCTTAAGGAGTGATAATGGCACTGAGTTCAAGAACTTGATGATGGAAGAGTTCTGCAAAAACCATGAAATAAAGCAGGAATTTTCTGCTCCTGGAACTCCACAGCAAAATGGAGTTGTTGAAAGGAAGAATAGAACTCTCATTGAAGCTGCACATACAATGCTTGAAGAAGCAAGGCTTCCAACCTATTTCTGGGCTGAAGCTGTGCAGACTGCTTGTTTTACTCAAAATGCAACACTCATTAACAAGCATGGAAAAACACCATATGAGATGGTGAAGAAAAAGAAGCCAAATCTGAAGTACTTTCATGTATTTGGATGCAAGTGTTTTGTTCTCAAGACTCATCCTGAACAGCTATCCAAGTTTGATCTAAAAGCTGATGAAGGAATCTTTGTTGGATATCCACTTTCCACAAAAGCCTTCAGAGTCTATAATTTGAGAACAAAAGTGGTCATGGAATCTATCAATGTCTCTTTTGATGACAAGAAGATTACTGGTCTTGAAGATTTCATTGATCATGATCAGCTGAGATTTGAAAATGAAGACTCAAATTCTGATACTGAAAATTCTGACAGTCTAAGTCCTGATACTGTAAACTCTGATGGATTAAACTCTGATGTTATTGAAACTGTGGTGACTACGTCAAAGGAAGATGCACCAATGCAGGGGGAGCATACTCAAGATCCCACCACATCTCAAGAAACATCAGAACATACATCTGGCTCTTCAAGTTCTGATTCGTCAAGTTCTGATAAGCTAAGTTCTGATAGTCCCGAAAATCTAAATTCTGAAGAATCCAACTCAGAGAGCATAGTTTCAGGGGGAGCATCAGAAAATGAAAATGAAGACAGCATGGATCATGGGGGAGCATCCAGTTCTAGAGAAAACCTTCCATCTGCAAGGAAGTGGACAAAATCACATACACCTGATTTGATAATTGGAAATCCTGATGCAGGTGTCAGAACTAGGACAGGTACTTCAAATGAATGTCTTTACAATTCTTTTCTTTCTCAGACTGAGCCAAAGAAAGTGGAAGAAGCTCTTCAAGATGCTGATTGGGTGCAAGCAATGCAGGAAGAGTTAATTGAATTTGAAAGAAACAAAGTCTGGACCCTAGTGCCAAGACCAAAGAATAGATCTGTTGTTGGTACAAAGTGGGTATTCAGAAAAAAAACTGACAGTGATGGCATAATTACAAGGAATAAGGCAAGGCTGGTTGCAAAAGGATATTCTCAACAGGAGGGAATTGATTATGATGAAACATTTGCACCAGTTGCTAGGTTAGAAGCCATAAGGATATTTTTGGCTTATGCTGCTCACAAAAAGTTTACTGTCTTTCAAATGGATGTGAAAAGTGCTTTTCTCAATGGAGAATTAGAGGAGGAAGTATATGTTGAACAACCTCCAGGCTTTGTAGATTTCAAATATCCAGATTATGTCTACAGGCTTGAAAAAGCACTTTATGGACTTAAGCAAGCTCCTAGAGCATGGTATGAGACTTTAGCTCAGTTTCTTCTGGAAAGTGGATTCAACAGAGGGACAATAGACAAAACACTGTTCTACCTCAACCATGGAAAGGACTTACTTCTGGTCCAGATTTATGTTGATGATATCATTTTTAGGTCTACAAATGACAGACTTTGCAAGAAGTTTGCCAAACTGATGCAGTCAAGATATCAGATGAGTATGATGGGGGAACTTAGCTATTTTCTGGGCCTTCAAGTCAAGCAGAATGAAGAAGACACTTTTATTTGTCAAACTAAGTACACCAGAAACTTGCTGAAGAAGTTTGGAATGCAAGATTGTTCAAGTGCATCCACTCCCATGGTCACTGCAACAAAACTGGATAAGGATACTGGTAAATCAGTAGATATTACTGATTACAGAGGTATGATTGGCTCTCTACTCTATCTAACTGCTAGTAGACCTGATATCATGTATGCTACCTGTCTTTGTGCACAATTTCAAGCAGATCCAAGAGAACCTCACTTAACAGCTGTGAAAAGAATCTTTAAGTATCTTAAAGGAATAGGTGATCTGGGATTGTGGTATCCTAGAGAATCAGATTTTAAACTAATAGGTTACTCAGATGCAGATTTTGCAGGTTGCAAAATTGACAGGAAAAGCACAAGTGGAAGCTGCCAATTTCTTGGAGGCAGATTGGTTTCTTGGTATAGCAAGAAACAAAAGTCAATTTCCACATCAACTGCAGAAGCAGAGTATATAGCTGTAGGAAGCTGTTGTGCACAGATTCTTTGGATGAAGAATCAGTTACTGGATTATGGGTTAACATATTTCAAAATCCCTATTTACTGTGATAATCAAAGTGCTATTGCTATGACAGGTAATCCAGTTCAACACTCTATGACAAAGCACATCAGCATCAGGTACCACTTCATAAGGGAACATGTGGATGAAGGTACAGTGGAATTGCACTTTGTTCCAACAGATCAACAACTAGCAGATATCTTCACAAAACCATTGTGTGAAGCCACTTTTACAAGATTAGTAAATGAACTTGGAATGGTTTCAGGTTCTTTCTCTAAATCTGCTTAGTTTTGCTCTGTTTCATCAGACTTTATGATCAGTATTTACAGAATTCAATCTCTTTGTGTATTATGTGCTTAATTGAAAAATGTATTTAAGTACTAAGAGTTGTCTGATATATGTTTCTAAACTCTGATAAGTGATATGTCTGTTTAAGTAACTATTCAATCCTATGAGGATAACTGTGCTAGATACTGACCTAGTAGTCTTCAATAAACAAATGATCCCATGTAAGAAGTAATTATTACTATGGAAATCTTATGACACAAGCAAATTCTGATAATTGAGGTTAGTTGAGTTTACTTTGTTTACCTTATTACTAAGTCACAAATTAAAATAATGCTACTCATCTGTTAAGTTCTGATACTAGTAAATCTGCTGAATGTGCTAAGTGCTGATAAACCTAAATTGTCAAAAGAAAAAGCAAAAAGATCAAAGAATAAAATCAGGTACTCCTTTGAGATCTAGAGTAAAAATGTGGAAGGGACGACCCAAGTGCATTGCTGGTATTAAGTAAATATGCATTAGAAAAGCAAAATATTTTCTTGGTGACTTTTCACACTCTATGATTACTGGAGAAATACTCTGATAATAGCATAAATTCTGATAAGCAGTCGTGACTCACTTACACTAAGAAGCCACTATAAAATAGAATTTAAAAAGATGCATAAAATTAGCACAAAACAGTTGAGGTGGACTCAAGCATGAACTCATTCATCAGTAGGTTTCAGGATAATGACAGCTCTTTAGCAAAATTTTAGTTATGCCTTATTTCTAAGATGTACTGAAGTGAATCAGACTTTACTCCTTGTCTGAAATTTAGCTTAATGCACACATTAATCACTTCATCTGAATGATGCAAATTACAGTGGTGGTCTATGTTATTTTAGATAAAAAGTCATTGTGTCATTTTGCACTAATTCTGAGGACAAGTTCTGATGCATGTTCTGATGATTAAGTTCTGAAGAATATAAATCAGAATTTGAGTAAGGACTTACTAAGATAGGCATTCTTTTTTTGAGTTAAGAAGTTATCTTCTGATGACTGTTAAGTTCTGATATTAATGTCTGATTCTTTACTTGACTTATTTGTGGATAAAATGTCACAACAGTCTCAGCTTAAACAAGAATATGTTGAAGTGGAAGATTAATAGTCACTATGGTTAGGGTTGGTGGTACTCGTACTTGAACAGTCAACATTTACTTGCTTCTTGTGGGTATTAAATCATGTCTTCTCTTTCCAATGACTGTTTTTCTTTTTCCAAGTCTGGGGAGACGAGGTAGAATTAATTCTACTTGTCAGCATTAAAATTCTTTGCGTCTCCTGACATTCTTTTGCCTATATATGTAACCACTTCACATCAGCCTTCCCATCAAATCTTTTCTCACAAACTCACCTTCATATGTTTTCTATCAAAAACATCATGGTCAGATACAATATGTTTCTGAACTACGAAACCTTCCATATGGAGATGAGCTGTGCCGACTGGCAGCAGGAATGGCACGTCACGGCCATTCCTGAGGAGATATGGGGCTCTGTCCCACAGGAGGTACTGACCCAACTCCTGTTCTTCTATATGGACTACCATCGCCATCTGGAGCGATTGAAGGAGGAAAGGCTGGAAGCTCTCCGCCAGCAAGAGCGAATCATTCGACTCGCCATTCTGTTTGTCGAGAGTAGGAAGAAGAAATGACTTAATCTCGTCTTCTTCCTGTTTTTCTTCATCATCAGCTTTGTCAGGCTTCTTAGCTAGGACTAAGGCTGTTGATGTTAGGTTTAGCAGCTTAGGGAAATCTTGTATAAATTCTGATGTAATCAAAATTTCATGAATGTATTCATTTGATATATTAATGAAATTTGTTTTTGTTACAAGATTTTGTCTCTAAGATATTTTGTAATGCATTGATAAATCCTGATTGATATTCCGATGACCATATAAATTCTGTTTTAATTTAAGTTCTGACTTTCCTTTATCAGCACTTACTCATATGATTTATCTTGGTCATTTTCACTTGACTTATTTTCAGAATATTAATGTTGCAGTGAAAAATAATTCAATAAGTAGGAACGACTTCAATTTTGAATTACAACTGTTTCACCTTAATTAATGGAATATCTGGGTAAGTGGAACAGTTTTTCCTTGAAAACAGGCGAGTGGGTAAGTAATGATTACTGGTTTCTCATGCCCAGTAACTATCCGTTATTACTGCATGTCTGACAGGTGTCCAACAGTAACATTTTTTTGAGTTTAAGTACGACAGAGAAAGGATTTCTTTAATCTTTAATTTCCTTCAAACTTTTTCTCTCTACTTACTTTTACTCTCTCTTTCTCTCACGTTGGTTTTTCATACAGATATTTTATCAAACACCTAACAGGCACTTTTAAATCTCAATTTTTCACATGGCACCTAAGGATTTAATCATTGATGGAGCTAAGTTTGTTCCAAACAACTATTCTGCAATTCTTGATCATGCTGAAGCTCCATCTGAATTGCATTTTGTGCAAGATCTTCTTGCACACAGTGAGATTGGGTATGCATTAACCCAACCATCAGTCTTTTCAAGCCAACAAGTTCTGACGTTTTGGCGGACTGGGCACTTTGATGATGGTGGTCAACATGGCACTCCCAGTATTGTTTTCGAAGTGGGTGATTCTTCTTATACAGTCACTCCTGGTACAATACGCAAAGCTCTACATCTCTCAGAATATTGTACTTTTTCAATTCCAGAAGAATCAGCTCTTCAGGAGTTCATGGCAAATTTGGGGTATGAAAAGAGTTTGGCAAAACTTGGGCAGTTGAAACGGGCTCATATCAGAAGAGAATGGAGCTTCTTCTTCGACTGCATCACCAAAGCTTTTGGGAACAAATGTTCGAATTTTGATGCTATCCCAATTCAGAGTCAACACATCGGGTATGCTATTATAAATCAAACTCATTTTGATTTTGCAACTGGTATAATTGGTTTTATTGGGGATAGGATGACAGAGGATAGGAATGTTGTCTATTTTGCTAGATTCTGTCAACTTATTTATACTTTTTGTACTGATGAACCTCCATTAGTCAGTTCCTCAACCCCACCTTTTAAAGTTACAAAACGCTACTTTAATGACCTGGTAAATGCTGACACTAAGAAATCAGTGGTTAGACCATTACAGATTCCTCAGTCTGTGAAACAGATCCTAGTAAATGCTGATCCTGATACTTATAGATCTGTTTACTCTGATGTCCAACCAACTACAACCACCCAACAACCATCATCCTCAGCACCTATCACTCATTCTACTCAACCTACCCTCAGAAAATATCTTAAATCCTATCTCTTCACTTCACAGACAGTTCAACCTTCATCATCAGCAGCTATTGTGAAGCCTTCATCCTCCAAGCCAAAGAGGACAAAGACTGTTCCTCAAACACCTCAAAAGAGAAGGAGGATTACCTTGAGAGATGAATCTGATTCTGAGGACCAGGTTCCTTTTTCAGAACCTGTTGTAGGTGAAGCTGAGAAAGAGATTTCTCAGAAGGATTCTGGAATTGGGGGTTCTAGGCTTCTCAAAAGGCTTAGAAGAATGACAGTTTCTGACACTCCCAAGGAATCCAAATCAACAAAGAGATACAAGAAATAGAGGGCAAAAAGGCCAGTTTCAGATGATGAAGAGGAAGCAGCTAAGGAAGGAGATCAGGAATCTCTGATCTCACAAGATAAGGAATTTGCTCCAGTCACTTCTTCTCCATCAACTCCATCTCAGGAAGCTGTTTCTGAAAAGGCTAACACACCATCTGTGTCTCCTGTTGAACTAGGCACAAGTGTTGATATTGATGTTCAAAACTTGGTTGTGCCGGAAGTAATTCTCTTAGAAGCTCCAACAGCAAATAATCCATCCACAACACCTGTTACTGATGCTGTACAAACTCCAGAGTTATCTACTACACCTTCTCTACATTTAGATGCTGATGATCAGAATGTAGGTGAGCATCAGGATATGGCTGTTGATCATAATTTAGAACCAGATCAGCAATTAGAGGATGCTGAAGCCTCCATTGCTACTCACACTGTTGTTTTAGCAGAAGATACTGATACTTTAAGTTCTGATGCTGCACATGCTGGAGATACTGGTGATGCTGCTCCAACTGCAGATACTGATACAGCAGGTCCTTCAGGACATGCTCCTCAACAGACTATTCTAAAGTCTGCACTGGTTAAGAAGTTTGTTACCAGAGAAGCACCAGTACCTTGGAGTGAAACTCCTGCAGGACAGGAGTGGACTAAGGAATGGAACTCAGTTTCACGTGTTCCAACTGAAAAGCATTTTGCTGAGCACTTGACTAAAGCTGATGAAATGTTAAATTCTGATGATTTCAAAACCCAGCTTAGAGTCACTGCATTGAGTACTAAACATCTACAAGGTCTTCACTCAACTACTCATGCAGCGCTACACAAGATTCAGGAAGAATTTATCAAACAGGAACAAGTTTGGAAAATTGATAAGAAAAAGTTCTTCCAACCTACCTTTGACAGGATTGCTTATATTGAGAAGACACAGGAGAAACAACAAGCTCAGATTGATGATATTCTGAAGAATCAAGCTTTTCAGCAATCACAACTGACTGAAATCCAAGCCTCAGTGGAATTGCTTATCTCTCTTCTACTACCTGCTGATGCCAAAAAGGGGGAGAAAGTAATTAAGTCCAAATACAAGACTGACGAGACACTGACAGGAAAGGATGATGAAAAAGATGATCAAGGAAACCCTGGAATGGTTAGAGGTCATAGTCAAGGTAGAAGATTCACATCAAGAAAAGCTGAAATCACAAGTCACAGGACAAGTTCTGATACTGGGAAAAGGATAAGTTCTGATACTGGTAAAAGGATAAGTTCTGATGAACTTTTAGATCTTGATGAGGAAATGTCAAGACAGTTATTTCTTCAGGAAAATCCAGGAATGGACTTGGAGAGTTTAATGGAAGAAGAAGCCAGGCTTAAATCAGAGAAAGTCACATCTAAATCTGAAGCTTCTAGTAAAAAGCCACTTTCAAAACTCAAAGGCATTGTGATCAAAGAAAGAACACATACTGAAGCAACATTGGCTAGATCACAACCGCAGATAGATCCAAGATCCAAGGGTAAAGAAAAGGTTGGTGAACCTATCAAGGTTTATGTGCCTCCTGAGGATGAAGAAATTACTGATGAAAAGGATAATCTTGCTCTGACTTCAAGAAAAGTTCTTAAAACAACCTCTGACATGGATCAAGTTGGTCAGAGTCAAGAAATTGTAAGTTCTGATATTCAGAAGAAGCAAGTAATCTCTGACACAGCTCAAGTTAACTTGATATCAGAAGATAGACCAAAGACACTCCTACCAGGATTCACTAAAGCAAAACAGACTCAACCTTTGAAGACTACTGCAAGTGGTTTTGAAGCAAGAGTAGTTACGGGAAAGGAAGCAAGAGATAAAACTGGATTGGGAAGTGCTGATGAAAGAAGAATACATAACACTACCAATGATCCAACTTCCTTGAGTGAACCAGGTATTGGAGCAACTCCTGAGAGATTGAATCAACTGGAATCTGTACAAATGGTTTACCATACCTACTTGAAAGAATACATCTTGTTGTACTTCATGAAAGATGGTAGGGTTTATCATATAAGACAAAATGTCATTTCATTGAAGTATTTTGAAGAATTGGAGCATGTACTATTCTTACTTCAAGTGGATGACCGAATAACAGGTACTGCTGCAAACTATTTGAAAGAACAGATTCAGAGACAGAAAAAGCTTTATTCTGTTAAGTCTGACAGCACATACGTTCCAAAGTACAGAGATCACAATGGTGATATAGTTGAAATGAAGCCCAACACTGCTAAGATTATAACTACCTTTCTAGGGTACAGGGCTGTTGAATTCAATCTTGAGTCTGATAAAGCTTATTTGATCAGACTGGATCAGGATATAAGAAAAGCGAAGATTAATGATCTCAGGGCTGCAATCTTTCAAATTGGTGAAGATACTACAGAGCTTAAAGATGTCAAAAGGAAAATGATTGATGAACTTAGATATGCTGAGAGATGTTTGTTGAAGAACTATCTCAGAACAACTCCTGACATCAGAGAGATCAGAAAATGAAGCCAAGTCGAAGATCTACAACTGCTTAAATTCTGATATTTGTACAGACTGAAGTTGTTATCAGAAGTTGAATATTGGTAAAGCTTTAAGGACTGTAAGTTGTAGTTATCTAGTCTAATTCTCATGCATTTGTACTTAATGTTTTTGACATCATCAGATATCTGTTAAACTTGTATATTATGCTAATTTACAAGTTGGGGGAGATTGTTAGATATATTTGATAATGTCATGGCTAATATGATTTATGTTTAGATTTCAGATCTTACTTAACAGGACAAATCAGTACTTAACCGTTGATCAGTACTTATACTGGAAGTCAGGACTTAAGGATATCAGTACTTATATTATCAGGAGATAATCATCAGAAGATGGATATCAGAGCTTAAGTGCTGAAAGACGATCAGATAAGGAAAGTAGCTGATTAAAGGAAAGAAGATCAAGATAAACATAAGAAGAGATATGCATGAAGAAGGAGTTACGTGAAGAATGGAATACTTGGAAGAAAAGATATCTGATTGATATATTTTAGGAAGCAGAATTATATTCCATATCAATTAGCGATTATCTTGTAACTATATAGTATATAAACACAGACATAGGGTTTACACTATAAGTGTTATCATATTCGAGAAGATTATTCATCGTAACCCTAGCAGCTCTCGTGATAATTATTCATCACTGAGAGGTAACAGTTCCATATTATAACAGAGTTTATTGAGTTAAATAAAATCTGTGTTTTGTTACTTGTTTTCTTAAATTCGATTTGATTGTGCTATACACTGTATTCAACCCCCTTCTACAGTGTGTGTGACCTAACAAGTGGTATCAGAGCAGATCTGTTAACACACATACAGTTTAAGATCCAAACACAATCATGTCTGAAACAGAAACTCCAACTAAGTCTACCAAAACTGAGGAACGACCTAAAACACAAATTCAAAGTCGGTATGAGACAATCAGAGTTCCCATACTGAGACCATCTGAATATCCCATATGGAAAGTGAGGATGACCATGTTCCTAGAAGCAACAGATCCAGAATATCTTGATAGAATCAGGGAAGGGCCTCACAAGCCAACCAAGCTCGCTGTTGCAGTTGCAGGTGAAGCAACAAAGACCGTACCAAAAGAAAAGAGTGATTATACTGCTGAAGATATAGCATCAATTGCTAAGGATGCTAAGGTACGACACTTACTGCATAGTGCCATTGATAATGTAATGTCAAATAGGGTAATCAACTGCAAGACTGCTAAGGAGATATGGGACGCTCTAGAAACAAGGTGTCAGGGAACTGACACAATTAAGAAGAACAGGAAGACAATACTCACTCAAGAGTATGAACACTTTGACTCAAGGACCAATGAGTCATTGAATGATTTATATGATAGATTTGTCAAACTGTTGAATGATTTGTCATTGGTTGATAAAGAGTATGATCTTGAAGATTCAAACCTTAAATTCCTGTTAGCTTTTCCTGAATGCTGGGATTTGAAGGCAACAACAATAAGAGACAACTACAATCTTGATGAAACCACTCTTGATGAAATCTATGGAATGCTCAAGACTCATGAACTTGAGATGGAACAAAGAAGCAAGAGGAAATGAGGAAAGTCAAGGACGGTTGCTCTTAAGGCTGAAGAAGAATCCCCCAAAGTAGCTACCTCAAGGAAGGACAAGGGTAAAGCTCTTCTTACAAAGTCTGATACTGAGTCATCAAGTTTTGAAAGTGATGATGACTCAGATTCTGAAAGCTTGCCTGAGACTGATGCTGATGATGAGATGATGAAGCTGTGTGCTCTTATGGTGAAAGGAATCACAAAGATAGCATACAGGAAGTTCAGGAAGGGAAAGAAGTTTTCCAGGAAAGGCATAAGTTCTGATAAGACGAATTTCAGAAGATCTGAAGGCAGAGGAGGAAAGTCTGACAGAGGAGATTACAACAATGTCAAATGCTATAACTGTGGTGAGAAAGGCCACATATCTCCTGAATGCAAGAAAATGAAAGGTGACAAAGGCAAGGCTCTTGTCACAAAGAAGAAAAGCGGGACAGACACCTCAGACTCTGAAAGTGAGGAGAACTATGCCTTGATGGCAAATGCTGATAAAGAAAGTGCTGAGAGCAGTTCTGAAGGTGCTGAAACTAAGGTACCTCAGACTACCTATGCTTTTCATACTGATGATATTAATGAGTTGAGAAGATATCTTAAAACCATGTTTGTTAGTTATAGAGATCAAACTTTAACATGTGAAAGATTAACTTCTGAAAATCTTGCTTTTAAGAAAAGAAATGATTTATTAAAAAAAGAGTTAGTCATGTTCCATCAAACTCAGAAGGATAGAGAAGATGCTTTCTATGTTAGGGATGAAGTACTAAAAATGAATGAATCTCTAAAAACTGAGTTAGAAAAGGAAAGAGAGATTATCAGGACTTGGACTAACTCTGGCAGAACAACTCAAAATTTGCTAAGTAGTGAGAATTGGAAAGAGGGCTTAGGATATGGAGAGAATAAGAATGATAAAGGAACTGGAGAAATTAAGCCTGTTGATAAGCAAAAGCCAAAGTTAAAACTTGTTAAGTTTGTAACTGTAAAGTATGATAATGAGAAATCAGAAGTTAAAGAGGAATTAGCTTCTGATAAACTAAAACAGGAAAAGACAGCTGAAGTAAACATAGGCTTAATGACAAAGAAGCAGCTTAAGCATAAGCTGAAAGATGTTAAGAATGCAAACAAGGTAAAATCACCTAGGAAAAATAGGAATGGAAAGGAAGGTGTGAATAAAAGCAATAATTATAAGCCTGTTCCTGATGCTCCTAGGAAAACGTGTCATAACTGTGGAAGTTCTAACCATCTGGCTTCTTTTTGCAGGAAGAATAAGAACATAAACTCCTTACCTTCAAAGTCAGGAGTTAAGAGTCAGTCTGTTAGATATAAACCACAAAATCCTTGTTTTCATTGTGATAGTTTATGGCATTCCATTTATACTTGTAAGGAATATCATAGTTTGTACTATGATTATTATCAAATAAAACCTTCTTTGAAGAGAGTTTCCATTGTTTCTTCTAGTGTAAATTCTGATTCAAAGTCTGATAGTGTAAATAAGAAAAATGTTAACATAAACTCTGATGCTAAATCCGCTGCAAATGTTAACAAACTTGATAAGGCCAAAGGATCCAAGCAAGTCTGGGTCCTTAAAACTAATCATTAGTGGTCTTTGTGATTGCAGGGCAACATGAAAAATATTCTAGTTCTGGACAGTGGATGTTCAGGACATATGACTAGAAATAAGGCCCTGCTATCAGACTTTGTGGAGAAAGCTGGCCCAAGTGTTTCTTATGGAGATGACAATATTGGAAAAACTTTGGGATATGGCAATATCAATCTTGGGAATTTCATCATTAAAGAAGTAGCTCTAGTCTCAGGACTTAAACACAATCTGCTGAGTATAAGTCAAATATGTGACAACGGTTATCATGTTGATTTCTTTGAAGAACACTGTGAAGTTGTGAGTAAATCAAAAGGCATAGTTGTTCTGAAAGGATACAGGCGTGGTAACATTTATGAAGCTAAGCTTTCAACAAGTACTGATGGTTCTGCAATCTGTCTGATGAGTAGAGCATCATTTGAAGAAAGCTGGAATTGGCACAAGAAACTCTCTCATTTAAATTTCAACAATATAAATGAACTGGTCAAGAAAGATCTTGTGAGAGGACTGCCAAAGTCAGTGTTTGCTCCTGATGGTCTTTGTGATTCATGTCAGAAGGCCAAACAAAGAAAATCTTCATTCAAGAGCAAGACTGAATCATCAATTCTTGAGCCTTATCATCTACTACATGTTGATCTATTTGGTCCAGTGAATGTCATGTCTATTGCAAAGAAGAAATATGCATTGGTCATAGTGGATGAGTTCACCAGATACACATGGGTGTATTTCTTGCACACAAAAAATGAAACTGCATCTATCTTGATTGATCATGTCAAACATCTGGATAAATTGGTCAGAGATTCTGTGAAAATCTTAAGGAGTGATAATGGCACTGAGTTCAAGAACTTGATGATGGAAGAGTTCTGCAAAAACCATGGAATAAAGCAGGAATTTTCTGCTCCTGGAACTCCACAGCAAAATGGAGTTGTTGAAAGGAAGAATAGAACTCTCATTGAAGCTGCACATACAATGCTTGAAGAGGCAAGGCTTCCAACCTATTTCTGGGCTGAAGCTGTGCAGACTGCTTGTTTTACTCAAAATGCAACACTCATTAACAAGCATGGAAAAATACCATATGAGATGGTGAAGAAAAAGAAGCCAAATCTGAAGTACTTTCATGTATTTGGATGCAAGTGTTTTGTTCTCAAGACTCATCCTGAACAGCTATCCAAGTTTGATCTAAAAGCTGATGAAGGAATCTTTGTTGGATATCCACTTTCCACAAAAGCCTTCAGAGTCTATAATTTGAGAACAAAAGTGGTCATGGAATCTATCAATGTCTCTTTTGATGACAAGAAGATTACTGGTCTTGAAGATTTCATTGATCATGATCAGCTGAGATTTGAAAATGAAGACTCAAATTCTGATACTGAAAATTCTGACAGTTTAAGTCCTGATACTGTAAACTCTGATGGATTAAACTCTGATGTTATTGAAACTGTGGTGACTACGTCAAAAGAAGATGCACCAATGCAGGGGGAGCATACTCAAGATCCCACCACATCTCAAGAAACATCAGAACATACATCTGGCTCTTCAAGTTCTGATTCGTCAAGTTCTGATAAGCTAAGTTCTGATAGTCCCGAAAATCTAAATTCTGAAGAATCCAACTCAGAGAGCATAGTTTCAGGGGGAGCATCAGAAAATGAAAATGAAGACAGCATGGATCATGGGGGAGCATCCAGTTCTAGAGAAAACCTTCCATCTGCAAGGAAGTGGACAAAATCACATACACCTGATTTGATAATTGGAAATCCTGATGCAGGTGTCAGAACTAGGACAGGTACTTCAAATGAATGTCTTTACAATTCTTTTCTTTCTCAGGCTGAGCCAAAAAAAGTGGAAGAAGCTCTTCAAGATGCTGATTGGGTGCAAGCAATACAGGAAGAGTTAATTGAATTTGAAAGAAACAAAGTCTGGACCCTAGTGCCAAGACCAAATAATAGATCTGTTGTTGGTACAAAGTGGGTATTCAGAAACAAAACTGACAGTGATGGCATAATTACAAGGAATAAGGCAAGGCTGGTTGCAAAAGGATATTCTCAACAGGAGGGAATTGATTATGATGAAACATTTGCACCAGTTGCTAGGTTAGAAGCCATAAGGATATTTTTGGCTTATGCTGCTCACAAAAAGTTTACTGTCTTTCAAATGGATGTGAAAAGTGCTTTTCTCAATGGAGAATTAGAGGAGGAAGCATATGTTGAACAACCTCCAGGCTTTGTAGATTTTAAATATCCAGATTATGTCTACAGGCTTGAAAAAGCACTTTATGGACTTAAGCAAGCTCCTAGAGCATGGTATGAGACTTTAGCTCAGTTTCTTCTGGAAAGTAGATTCAACAGAGGGACAATAGACAAAACACTGTTCTACCTCAACCATGGAAAGGACTTACTTCTGGTCCAGATTTATGTTGATGATATCATTTTTAGGTCTACAAATGACAGACTTTGCAAGAAGTTTACCAAACTGATGCAGTCAAGATATCAGATGAGTATGATGGGGGAACTTAGCTATTTTCTGGGCCTTCAAGTCAAGCAGAATGAAGAAGACACTTTTATTTGTCAAACTAAGTACACCAGAAACTTGCTGAAGAAGTTTGGAATGCAAGATTGTTCAAGTGCATCCACTCCCATGGTCACTGCAACAAAACTGGATAAGGATACTGGTAAATCAGTAGATATTACTGATTACAGAGGTATGATTGGCTCTCTACTCTATCTAACTGCTAGTAGACCTGATATCATGTATGCTACTTGTCTTTGTGCACGATTTCAAGCAGATCCAAGAGAACCTCACTTAACAGCTGTGAAAAGAATCTTTAAGTATCTTAAAGGAATAGGTGATCTGGGATTGTGGTATCCTAGAGAATCAGATTTTAAACTAATAGGTTACTCAGATGCAGATTTTGCAGGTTGCAAAATTGACAGGAAAAGCACAATTGGAAGCTGCCAATTTCTTGGAGGCAGATTGGTGTCTTGTTACAGCAAGAAACAAAAGTCAATTTCCACATCAACTGCAGAAGCAAAGTATATAGCTGTAGGAAGCTGTTGTGCACAGATTCTTTGGATGAAGAATCAGTTACTGGATAATGGGTTAACATATTTCAAAATCCCTATTTACTGTGATAATCAAAGTGCTATTGCTATGACAGGTAATCCAGTTCAACACTCTATGACAAAGCACATCAGCATCAGGTGTAACACCCCCAGATCCGGGGTCGGGGATCCGGGTCGTCACGAGTTCCATTTCCCTTAATAACACCCAATCTTAATAATTACTCAACTACTCTGTACTGTGACCCCACAATAAACACACACACCACACGTTATAGTCTCAGAGATGAACATCCAAAAATAACCACAAGTCATTTTATTCCACAATTATCTGCCAATACACCTTAAAAGGTTTTCTGAATAAATTTACATTTCTTTGCCATTATTACAATTCATAAATATAAATAAATCTGGTACATCAAAAGTTCAAAGCCTAGCCTATTGGTAGTTCCTACCTCAGCTACGGCGGCATCAATGCTTCTAGAAAACTGCGGAACGTCTCCTAATCGCTTGCGAATCGGGAGCTTGGTTCTGTTCATCTTTTCTATCTGTTGTTGTGTGATGAAAGAAGAAAGTAAGGGTGAGCAGCAAGCCCACCAAAATAATATGTATAATGATTAATAGTATATGAGCCTTCTCATAGTACTCATGAAAGTCTTGGTCAAAAGAAATGAACCAAGTTGATATCTTAATGCGATGAAGTCGCAAAATATTCAGTATATATACATATATACTTTTCAAAATCTTGGAAGTCCTCTTCCATACATAATATACACAGAGTTCCAGTTTATAACTGTATAAAAATATTGTTGCAAGGTGATCTCATATATCTAACCTTGTCTCAACGTTTTTTTCTGAAAATCTTTGTCATGCATAAGATAATCATTTACTAGATATAAGTTTAAAAGATGAAGTTACAAGATACTCCAATATACTTATATCTTTTCCAAATACTACTTGAACTACCACCGTTCAAGTTATAATTAGTTTCAAAAGTTCATCACGTAGATGAGACTACAAGACCAGATTTGAATAGATTAAATCTTTAAAATATCATCAAAATAAAATGAAGTTACGAGATACTTCATTTGATGCAAACATCATTTTAAAAACTTGACCCTGCCAACACTCAACAATCGCCCAGCCGTAGCCTTTCTATCGAAGTGCTCTGGGTAGTGTTGCAGAAATATCCAATTGGATGATGAACTCATTACGGGAGTTTGCCGCGCCAGGAAGACCACTTACGATGATCAGTCGTAGTAGTACAACCCCACCATTTTCTACATGTAGAGGAGAACCTGTCGGATTTACTTGTCAACCGAACACTGAACTCCTAAGGAATGGACCGCCTTAGCGGAACTTCCAGGCCATTTGGGCCAATATAAAAAGGCTGGGCCGGCGCCACTCGACCACTTACGCCACTCCTAGTTCAGATGAAATCCATGACTCTGAAACATAAAGCTCGTTCCCCCTTTCCCCAAGTAGAAACTTGTTGATACGGCTCCACCAAGAAGTCGTATCTAGTTGGAAAGGAGAACTCACCGATATTTCCCAGGCGATGCCTGTTAATGGATTAACTTGTTCCAAGAATTTTACTTCCCGAGTGTTGGGTAAGTAATCGATTCATTTAACAAAACAGCAACCTTGTTGCGAATATAAAATACACCACAGAGCCGGATCCCTCAGGTTTTGAGCGAGTATTTAAATCCCCTTCGAAAGGAGGATCTTAAATATAAAAATGAGTTTTGGGATCCGCTCTAACTTTTAAAAATCATTTTGAAGACTCGCAAAACATTTTTAAGAATGTTTGGAGTGATGCTGATTTAACAAAATAAATCAGTCCCAATATATTAGAAAATATCTGAATATTATTATTTAAATAATATTCCCATAAAGAATAATCTTTATAAAAATAATCGAAGTAGAAGTATTAAAACTTATACTTGAAATGGATATCAAATAACCAAAGATATACTTATATGAAAGTACTATCTTTATTTGAATAATCGAAAATAAGTTTGACTATTGACACCTTATTCTTTAATAAAATAAGGAATATATTTCAGTAATAAGCGGAGTCATAATACCTCGAATGAATATTATAAATAATATTCATTAAATAAAATAAAGGAGTCATACATCCTCAAATGAATATTCAAATAATATTCAATAATAAAATAAAGGAGTCATAAGTCCTCGAATGAATATTCAAAATAATATTCATTAAATAAAATAAAGTTATCGAATAAACCTTATTCGATTAATAGTTTTGAAAACTATAACCATATATTTATATAAATATATATGTATATATATACATATATACAAAATCTACTCGGGATCCTCGACTCCCGGTTTAGAAAATATTTCCACCTTTTGGGTCCCTATACTAAGGGTATATGCAAGTTACCGCTATCCTCTAGCATAGGTATTATCAACTGAATCAACAATTATATATGGAAAGAATATGAAACAGGCATGCATATATATACCATAGCAGCATGCTTCAATATATTGCAACATTTGCTAATATAAACATCATGCATCTATCGCAAGATAATGCATATACATATATACATCACAACAACAGTATAACGGGTAGAAAACTTGCCTGAGCGACTGGGGGTTACGAATGGCTCGGGACGAGTCTGGTAACCTATAAACAACAAGTAAGTTGGAATTAAACCAAAGTCACTTGTAAATCTATACTTTAACTAACTTAGACTCTAACGCTTGTTTTGCGCTTACTGATTCTCTTAAGTCACTCGAGTACCCTCGGCTCCACCATTTTTAATAATTTAACCTTTATGAGTTTTAAGGCGATTCCTTCGCGAGTGTCTTACCAACTGCCTAACACACTTACCATAAATGTTTCATACATTAATTAACCCTTTTTGGTCTTTAACCTATGTTTCAAAGTAAGGCGAGGGGAAAAGTTTCGTTCGCGAAACGCCGTTACTTGAAACGGTTATTTCTCCTAAACCGTGCATCAGAATCGAACGAACTACATATCAAAACGAAGCTCGTAACATGAGCTATCTAAACATGGCAGTGGTCATAATCTAGCAGGGGGTTCTCGGGTCCTAATTTTATGCACAAAAACAGTCCAAAGAAAATCGGACGTTACGACGGCTATGTTTACGCGATTACCAATGTTTAAACTACTCCAATTAACCACCAACCAACTCATAACCATCAATACAACAAAACTTCACCTAAACCATACCACATCAGTCCATAATCTCCAAGGTTTTCAACTCAAACAACCACAATCAAGACCTATGAACTATAATCAAGCTTCAATTACCAAAACACTTCCAAATCAAACCAAACTACTAATAATCACAATCCATGCTTCTCATTTCACAACACCAACCATTAAACTTACTAAAAAATAAAGTAAAGGCTAGGGTTTGAAGTTTATACCTTTCTTGGGAGGTGTTAAGTTGCTAGGAAGCCTTAGGGAGCCTCCTACAAGCTTGATCTTTCCAAAGAAATCAAGAACACAAAGTTAGGCTTTGAAGTTTCTAAAAGTCCGATTTAAAGAACTGTAAAAATGAGGGTCTTACCATGATTATTTGGACGAGACTTGTGAACAAGAGTTGTAGGCCATCTCAATACCTTTCCAATGAGCTATAGAACACAATATTTGAGTGAGAAATGAAGGAGATACAGCAGTTTTAGTGTTCTGGTTCTGTTTTGGCCGAG
Source organism: Apium graveolens (assembly GCF_009905375.1). NCBI lineage: Eukaryota > Viridiplantae > Streptophyta > Magnoliopsida > Apiales > Apiaceae > Apium > Apium graveolens. Next base: position 203,224,499 of record NC_133651.1, on the reverse strand, counting down.
AGCATGAAGAACAATGCCTTGGTTTCTTTTTGATTTTGATGAAAAATGATTTGCTTGGCTTGGTTGGTTTGATTTTTGTGTTTGTTTTAGTAAATTACCTAGTTGCCTGTAATAACCCCAAAATTTTCAACTTTTTGTAACCCTTGTGAATAGTGTTTTAGCTGAATGAAGAAACTTTTCATGCCACACTATGTAGGGGTTCTGTTATGGATATTCTGGGATATTATTAGTACTCTATGAAGTATATAAGTGTATGTAAAGATCGTCAGAATCCAATTCCGAACACTTTGGTTTTTCCCGGAAATCCACAAGATACGGAGAGAATTGAGTATAAGGTAACAGGATAAAAAGGATTTAAATTAAAGGATTATAATAGAGGATCATAAAAAGGAATATAATGTATTGAGAAAGGTTAAGGGAACCTAAGTAATAAGATCCCGGGTATGATCCTTCAAACGATAAACGAGAACGAAAGTTAAGCAAACCGTATAACAGATCAGCGGTCATTAGGCAAACGATTAGGAAGTTAATCAAAGGGATTAGGGGGAATGATGTCATCCAACCAATAGAAAGAGGACAAGGAAGGGAGGATGACATCATGAGGATGACATAAGCATGACATGGGAAGGAAGGAGGTGTGGTAGCTTTGTAACCACACAAATCCAAGGGCAAGAAGGTAATTGACTAAAGCAAGCACAAAAACCAATCAACCAAGCCAAGTAAAATCATTTTCATCAAAAATCAAAAGCAACCAAGGCTTTGTTCTTCATTGCTCACGGCTTTTCACTATTCAAAAGGCAAGAGAAATTCAAAATCCAAGATCCAAGCTTCCTAAATTGGTAAGATAATTCCCTAATCATCTTCATGCTTAGTTAGGACTATATCATGAGTTTAAGCCATTAATTCTTTCTCTATCTTCTTCATTTAATCAAAGAAGAAGACAATGAATAGTGTTTTCAAGTTTTTAACTTGAACTTTTTCTTGTTTTTCTTGAAGATCCAAGCATTCTTAAGACTTCTCAAAGCTTCTTAAGGCTTCCTAGCTCCACCCACCACTTCAAGGAAGGTATACCATCTCCAAACCCTAGATTCCTATATATTATAAGATGATTTTGATTAGTGGGTTGATATTGTAGTTTGTTGTTATGATTTAGAGTTTGGGATTTGGAATGGTAGTGAAATGGAATGGTAATTGTTGTGGTTTTGATTTAAAGGAACTTAAGTATGATTAAAGTTAAGTTTAAGCATAAGTATGAATGATTAAATTGAATTGGTTGGGGTTGTTATGATGTGATAAGGATGGATGTTTGTTGTGTGTTGGATTTGAGGTTGGTTTGTGGTTGGTTTTGTATGGTTTAAAATTTGGAAATCGCGTAAACATAGCCGTCGTAACGTCCGATTTTCTTTGGACTGTTTTTGTGCATAGCATTAGGACCCGAGACCCCCTGCTAGATTATGACCACTGCCATGTTTAGATAGCTCATGTTACGAGCTTCGTTTTGATATGTAGTTCGTTCGATTCCGATGCACGGTTTAGGAGAAACGACCGTTTCAAGTAACGGCGTTTCGCGAACGAAACTTTTTCCCTCGCCTTACTTTGAAACATAGGTTAAAGACCAAAAAGGGTTAATTAATGTATGAAACATTTATGGTAAGTGTGTTAGGCAGTTGGTAAGACACTCGCGAAGGAATCGCTTTAAAACTCGTAAAGGTTAAATTATTAAAAATGGTGGAGCCGAGGGTACCCGAGTGACTTAAGCGAATCGGTGAGCGCAAAACAAGCGTTAGAGTCTAAGTTAGTTAAAGTATAGATTTACAAGTGATTTTGGTTTAATTCCAACTTACTTGTTGTTTATAGGTTACCAGACTCGTCCCGAGCCTTTCTCACCCCCAAGTCACTCAGGCAAGTATTCTATCCGTTATACTGTTGTTGTGATGAATATATGTATTTGCATTATCTTGCGATAGATGCATGTTGGATAATTAGCAAATGATGCGATATATTGTAGCATGTGATATGGTATATATGCATGCCTGTTTCATATTCTTGGAATATATATCTGTTGGTTCAGTTGATAATACCTATGCTAGAGGATAGCGGTAACTTGCATATACCCTTAGTATAGGGACCCAAAGGTGAAAATATTTTCTAAAACCGGGAGTCGAGGATCCCGAGTAATTTTGTATATATGGATATGGATATATATATATATATATATATATATGGTTATAGTTTCCAAACTATTAATCGAATAAGGTTTATTCGATAACTTTATTTTATTAATGAATATTATCTTGAATATTCATTCGAGGACTTATGACTCCTTTATATTATTTATTGAATATTACTTGGATATTCATTTGAGGATGTATGATTCCTTTATTTTATTTAATGAATATTATTTATAATATTCATTCGAGGTATTATGACTCGGCTTATTATTTAATGAATATTATTTGAATATTCATTCGAGGGCTTATGACTCAGTTTATATTATTTATTGAATATTTTTGAATATTCATTTGAGGATCTATGACTCCGATTATTTGCTGAGATATATTCTTTATTTTATTAAAGAATAAGGTGTAAATAATCAAACTTATTTTTGATTATTCAAATAAAGATAATACTTTCATATAAGTATATCTTTGGTTATTTAATACTCGTTTCAAGTATAAGTTTTAATACTTCTACTTCAATTATTTTTATAAAGATTATTCTTTATGGGAATATTATTTAAATAATAATATTCAGTCATTTTCTAAATATTCTGGGGACTGATTTACTTCATTAAATCAGTTTTACTCCAAACACTCTTTAAAGTGTTTTCGAGTCTTTAAAATGATTTTCAAAAGTGAGAGCGGATCCCAAAACTATTTTTATATTTAAGATCTTCCTTTTAAAAAGGGGATTTAAATACTCGCTCAAAACATGGGGGATCCGGCTCGGTGGTGTGTTTTATATTCGCAACAAGGTTGCTGTCTTGGTAAAAGAGTTTTTGATTACTTACCCAATATTCGGGAAGTAAAATTCTTGGAACAAGTTAATCCATTAACAGGCATCGCCTGGGAAATATCGGTGAGTTTTCCTTTCCAACTAGATACGACTTCTTGGTGGAGCCGTATCAACAAGTTTCTACTTGGGGAAAGGGGGAAACGAGCTTTACGTTTCAGAGTCATGGATTTCATCTGAACTAGGAGTGGCGTAAGTGGTCGAGTAGCGCCGGCCCAGCCTTATTATATTGGCCCAAATGGCCTGGAAGTTCCGCTAAGGCGGTCCATTCCTTAGGAGTTCAGTGTTCGGTTGACAAGTAAATCCGACAGGTTCTCCTCTACATGTAGAAAATGGTGGGGTTGTACTACTACGACTGATCATCGTAAGTGGTCTTCCTGGCGCGGTAAACTCCCGTAATGAGTTCATCATCCATTTGGATAATTCTGCAACACTACCCGTAGCATTTCGATCGAAAGGCTACTAATGGGTGGTTGCCGAAGCATTGACAGGGTCAAACATTTTTATTGGTGTATCCATTGAATGAAGTATCTCGTAACTTCATCTCTTTTCAAAATATTTCAAAGATCAAATATTTTCAAGTTTTATTTGTGGTCTCATCTATGGGATGACCTCGTGAATCTTATAATACTTTGAACGGTGATAGTTCAAGTAGCTTTATAAATGATATAAGTGTGGGGAAGTATTGGTAACTTCATTCCTTGTTTTTACTTATATCTAGTAAGTAATTATCTTACACACGATAAAGATTCTAGTAAGTATCCATTTAGATACTTGTATTATTGTTATCACTACATATTATCTTGCGAGCTGTAAGGCTCACTCTTGCTTTATTTCTTCATCACACAACAACAGTTAGGAGAGATGGCCAGACTCCAGCAGACCCAGCGCAAGCGCGTGGGAAGCGTCCCGCGTCTTCCCGATGATGTTGTAGCTGCTATAGCTGCAGAGGTAGATCCATTGTAGTTCAGACCATCTACTTTTGAGAATCAAATTATGTATAATTATAACTTGTGGCAGATAATGGCAATTAACTGTAAATTATCAAGTAATCATTTTGGGTTGTAAAAATTTTAAATTGTGGATTCAAAGACTTGTACTTATTTCAATTTCATCTCTGAGACTATAACGGGTTGTGGTGTGTGTTAGTGTGGGGTCACAGCATGAGGTTATTTATTATTAATTAAGTGAAGTGATATTGTGGAAAGAAAGACCGTGACAACCCGGATCCCCGACCCCGGATCTGGGGGTGTTACAGAAATGGTATCAGAGCCAAGCGTTATAAACCTCAGAGATGATGCGACGATATAATAATAAACTCAAAAAGATAATAAGAACTCTTGCCAAGTTCATGGTCGGACTACTTAAAGTAGTGCTGACAGTTAAAACCCTTACGGGAACCCTTATAAGTATCATGATAGTAACTTAGCTCGTTTAATGTGTAGGTGCCTGAGATAGAGGACCCTGAGATGTTCGAGCGTGAGCATGATGAGGCATTGCTAGATGTTGAGGATCAGGAGGAGCCTGAGATGGAGGAGGATGAGGAGGACCCCTCAGAGGAGCCTGAGACGGAGGTCATTGCTGTTTCAGATGAGGAGGACCCCTCAGAGGAGTCAGAGACAGAGGTTATTGCTATTCCAGATGAGGAGGACCCGGATGAGGTCCCAGTAGCTGAGGAGCATGTTGGACCTATGGTAGTGTATGCTGGTATCCCTTTACCCACACTTCCGGTGGTTAGAGCCCCTACCCCTCCACCACTATCTTGGATTCCTGATGATGACAGCTTAGAGACCCATACTTCCGAGCCTAGGCAGACCGAGGAGGCACCCTCAGCGGCTCCGGATTCACCACCTCTTGACCCTGCCCACAGGCAGTCTTCGTTAGCTCATGGATATGTTCAGGATGTATTGAGGACCCGAGTGGCTGTTGCCGAGGGCCGACTAGATGAGGCCAGGAGGGAGTTGGATGCAGAGAGGGCGGGTAGGCGTACCCGAGCTTATGAGACCAGGGCTTCTATACCCCGATCCTTGAGGAGGGAGCTTACGGGGATAGAGCTCACATCCCGAGCGAGGCTCAGAGCGCTCCAGGGGGACAGGCATGGTAGCATCTCCAGGCGGAAGGCCGACTATATCTTCCGTCATGCGATGGAAAGGGTTTGGGAGCTGACCCGCTCCGGTGTGTGATTCAGGATTGATGATGGAATAGTCTAGTTGTCTAGTTAGCCGAGGCCTTAGTAAGAGCCAATTTTCCGGGATAGTTGACTTGTATATAGCATCCCTTTTTCTGACTAGACAGATAGACTCTTGTGTATCACTTTTGGGATAGATGACTGTAGCACTGTTGTACTTTTGACCAGATCAAACTATGTATTTCTCGCATTATGTATATATTTGTTTCCTTTCGGTTCAGTTCCATAGTGACGGGATCACTGTTTTATCATTATTATTACTGCACTTCGTATTAGAACTTTCTTAAAATAATAGAATTACGATATACGTTCTCCCCATTATAAGAGCTGTGCAAGGCACAATGTTGTATATGATTGTGACCTAACGTTGAATTTTCCCAATGATTGTTTTTATTATTATCAGAATCATGCCGCCAAGAAAGATTGGAACTAGGGCGAACCCTGGATCTGAGGACCAGGGAAGCCATAATCAGGACAATAGAAACCAAGAACACAGTGAAGAGGAAGATGAGGATTATGTGGAACAGGATGACTCCCTGTATGAAGAGGAAGAGGAAACATATGATGTTGAGGGATTTGAGATAGAGGCTGAAGAAGGAGAAACTGAGGTTGAGCAACCAGTACCAAACCCAGGCATGGATCCCATGAGCCAGTTTATGCAACTCCTAAGGCAGAATTTGGAACGTCAACCCAACCCACCCCCTCAAGGAAGTAACAATGTTGTGGCAAACTCTTTCAGGGCTTTTAAGTCCCTTAAGCCCCCTGAGTTCCACGGATCAGCCGACCCAGTTGAGGCAAGGGCATGGTTAAAGGAGATGGAGAAATCTTTTGAGATTTTGAGTATCGATGAGGCACAGAAAACTGTATTTGCTACCTACCTTCTGAAAGGAGAAGCTAACTACTGGTGGGAGGCCAAGAAAAACATGGAGACAGATGCTATTATAACCTGGGAGAGATTTAGTCAGTTGTTTCTGGGAAAGTATTTCCCGAGGTTTATGGAAAACCAGATGGAGCTCAAGTTCTTGGAGCTAAAGCAGAATAACTTGTCTGTAGCAGAGTACGAAGCGAAATTTACTGAGTTATCAAGGTTTGTGCCGGAGTTTGTGAGCACCGAGGAAAAGAAAGCTAGGAGGTTTCAGCAGGGACTGAAACCATGGATTCAGAATAGGGTGGCAATCCTTGAGCTTACGGACTATGCCACTCTGGTGCAAAAGGCAACGATTGTAGAAGTCGGAAGTGAACAGATGCAGAAGGAAAGAGAGAAGAAAGGAATAAAGAGGAAAAGTATGAGCATGGGTGGAGGTTCCGCAGAAAGGAGCTTCCCAACTAGATTTAATCGAGGAGCAGTGTCCCTGCCAGGAAGGAACACTGGGTTTAAGCGACCAATGAGTGTGAGTGTGAGCCAGGGCGGCCAGAAGTCAAAAATGTCCTATTCCAACCAGTCTCGACCCCCATTGCCAGCCTGTAACATATGTGGAAGGAATCACACTGGGGAGTGTAAAGGAAAGCCAGTAACCTGCTTTAAGTGTGGGCAAGTGGGCCACTATTCTCACAAATGCCCTTCGTCAGCCCCTGCCGTCATTCCAACCACCACTTGTCATCAGTGCGGACGCCCAGGTCATTGGAAGAGAGAATGCCCAATGAACAAACCAGCAGCTTCGGGAGCTAGCAGGGCTGCTTCTAATAAGCCACCTACTGCGAGGACTTTCAACATGACAGTCCAGGATGCTATGAAAGATTCAGATGTGATAGCAGGTACCCTTTCTCTAAATTCAGTCAGTGCAAATGTTTTATTTGATTCGGGAGCAACTAAATCTTTTATATCAAGGGACTTTGCGCGTAAGTTAAGACTTAAGGCTAAACCCTTGATAGAACCCTTACAAGTAGAAATAGCCAATCATGAGATTATTCCTGTTAACCAGATTCACCCCGCCTGTGAGATAGGCATAGGGGAGCAATCTTTCAGTGTTGATCTGATTCCTTTTAAATTAGGGGAGTTTGATGTGATTTTGGGAATGGACTGGCTATCTAGCAACGATGCTCAGATAGACTGTAAAGGGAAGAAAGTTAAGTTAAATATCCCAGGGAAGAAAGAAGTTATATTTAGAGGAAAGAGGCAGACGCAGAAATTTTTGACTATGGCCCAGGCCAAAAGGATGCTACGAAAAGGAAGTGAGGCTTACCTAGCCTATGTGGTGGACACGCAGAAGGAGGTGCCCAACTTACAAGATATTCCAGTAGTCAACGAATTTGAAGATGTATTCCCCCAAGACCTTCCGGGATTATCACCCGATAGAGTGATTGAATTTGCTATTGAGTTGGCCCCAGGGACGGCGCCAGTTTCAAAAGCACCTTACCGGTTAGCCCCGTTAGAAATGAAGGAATTAGCTATCCAATTGCAGGAACTCTTGGATAAGGGTATGATAAGACCCAGTGTGTCTCCGTGGGGAGCACCAGTTTTATTTGTTAAGAAGAAAGATGGGAGCATGAGGTTGTGCATAGACTATCGAGAGTTGAACAAGCTAACCATAAAGAACAGGTACCCATTTCCTAGAATAGACGATCTGTTCGACCAGCTAAAGGATGCTGTTTATTTTTCCAAGATTGACCTGAGAACTGGATATCACCAACTAAAGATTAAACCCGAAGATATTTCCAAGACAGCGTTCCGTACCAGGTATGGGCATTATGAGTTCTTGGTAATGTCCTTTGGATTAACCAATGCCCCAGCGGCTTTCATGGATTTAATGAATAGAGTATTTAAGAAGTACTTGGACAAGTGTGTGATAGTTTTTATCGATGATATTTTGATCTACTCAAGGACTGAGGCAGAACATGCAGAGCATTTGAGGATAGCTCTAGGAATACTCAGAGAGGAGCAGTTATATGCCAAATTCTCGAAGTGTGAATTCTGGCGGAATGAAGTACAGTTTTTAGGACATGTGATCAATAAAGAAGGAGTATTGGTCGACCCCTCCAAGATAGAGGCGGTCTCAAATTGGGAAAGGCCAACCACACCCACAGAGGTAAGGAGTTTCATAGGATTGGCCGGCTACTATCGTAGATTTGTACAGGACTTTGCGAAGATCGCAGCCCCTTTGACACGACTTACTCGTAAGACAGAGAAGTTCGAATGGACGGAGAAATGCGAGAACAGTTTTCAGGAATTAAAGAAAAGGTTGATAACGGCTCCGGTATTGGCATTGCCGGACGGAAAAGGAGATTTTGTGATATATAGTGACGCATCGCACAAAGGATTAGGATGTGTGCTTATGCAGCACGGTAAAGTTATTGCGTATGCGTCGAGACAACTGAAGGAATACGAGGTTAGATATCCTACTCATGACCTTGAGCTCGCGGCAATAGTATTTGCTTTAAAAATTTGGAGGCACTACTTGTATGGAGAGAAGTGCGAGATTTTCACAGACCATAAGAGCCTCAAGTACATATTTACGCAGAAAGAGCTCAACATGCGCCATAGGAGATGGTTAGAACTAATCAAGGACTATGATTGTGAGATTCTCTATCATCCAGGGAAAGCCAATGTGGTGGCTGATGCCCTTAGTAGAAAGGAAAGACTCAGAATGATAACGACTTCGGAAGAGTTGATAAGGGATTTTGAGAAAATGGAAATAGAAGTAAAGGTAACCGGAACCGGAACTGAAAAGCTTTTTGAGATCTCAATGCAGCCAGAGTTATTGGAAAAGATCAGATTGTGCCAGGAGAAAATAATGAATGAAGGCAGAGAGTCAATGACTGGAGAGGAGATCCATACTGAGAAAGATGATAAAGGGATAATGAGGTACTCCTACCGAATTTGGGTTCCGAATGTTCAAGAACTTAAAGATGAGATTTTGGATGAAAGCCATAGTTCGAGGTATTCCATTCACCCGGGAAGTACCAAGATGTATAGGGATTTGAAGGAATATTACTGGTGGCCCAACATGAAGAGGGACGTAGCAGAATGGGTAAACAAGTGTTTGACTTGCCAAAGAGTAAAGGCAGAGCACCAGAGACCCAGTGGACTTTTGCGACCCCTGGAGATTCCCGAATGGAAATGGGAACATATAGCGATGGATTTTGTTGTAGGCTTGCCAAGGACGAAAGCCAATCACGACGCCATTTGGGTAATTATAGACCGACTGACAAAGTCAGCTCATTTCATTCCTATCAATGAGAGATACACAGTCGATAGACTGGTGGACATTTACCTTAAGGAAATAGTGACGCGACATGGAGTCCCAGCGTCCATTGTCTCAGACCGAGACCCCAGGTTCAACTCCAGATTTTGGAGGAGCTTTCAGGAATGTGCGGGGACCAAGTTAAATATGAGTACCGCGTACCATCCCCAAACGGATGGACAGAGTGAAAGGACCATCCAGACACTAGAGGATATGTTGAGAGCCTGTGCAATAGACTTTAAAGGAAGTTGGGATGATCACTTGCCGTTGGTCGAGTTTTCTTATAATAATAGCTTTCATGCTAGCATCGGAATGCCGCCTTATGAGGCTCTGTACGGAAGAAGGTGTCGATCTCCCTTATACTGGGATGAAGTAGGAGAGCGGAAGATGCTCGGACCCGAAGTGGTCCAAAGGACCAAAGATATAGTGGATCTTATCAGAGGGCGACTTGTAGCAGCCCAAGACAGACAAAAGAAATACGCAGACCTAGCCCGAAAGGACAAGGAATATGAAGTAGGGGACTTAGTACTGTTGAAAGTATCCCCTTGGAAGGGATTAATGAGGTTCGGAAAGAAAGGAAAACTAAGCCCAAGATACATTGGACCTTTTGAGATATTAAGACGGATTGGAAAGTTAGCTTACGAGCTAGCCCTACCCCCTAATTTGCAACAAGTTCATAATGTGTTCCATGTGTCAATGCTAAGGAGGTATCATTAGGATGCCAGGCACATAGTGGAGTACGAGCAGGTGGATATGCAGCCAGATCTAACTTACGTGGAGAAGCCAGTAAGGATTATGGATAAGAAGGAGCAGGTGCTTCGGAACAAAGTGATCAAGCTAGTCAGAGTACTATGGCAGAATCATAATGTGGAAGAATCAACTTGGGAACTAGAGAGCACAATGCTAGAAAAGTACGCCCATTTATTTTCTGTTTGATTCCGGGACGGAATCCTTTTAAGGAGGGGAGACTGTAATAACCCCAAAATTTTCAACTTTTTGTAACCCTTGTGAATAGTGTTTTAGCTGAATGAAGAAACTTTTCATGCCACACTATGTAGGGGTTCTGTTATGGATATTCTGGGATATTATTAGTACTCTATGAAGTATATAAGTGTATGTAAAGATCGTCAGAATCCAATTCCGAACACTTTGGTTTTTCCCGGAAATCCACAAGATACGGAGAGAATTGAGTATAAGGTAACAGGATAAAAAGGATTTAAATTAAAGGATTATAATAGAGGATCATAAAAAGGAATATAATGTATTGAGAAAGGTTAAGGGAACCTAAGTAATAAGATCCCGGGTATGATCCTTCAAATGATAAACGAGAACGAAAGTTAAGCAAACCGTATAACAGATCAGCGGTCATTAGGCAAACGATTAGGAAGTTAATCAAAGGGATTAGGGGGAATGATGTCATCCAACCAATAGAAAGAGGACAAGGAAGGGAGGATGACATCATGAGGATGACATAAGCATGACATGGGAAGGAAGGAGGTGTGGTAGCTTTGTAACCACACAAATCCAAGGGCAAGAAGGTAATTGACTAAAGCAAGCACAAAAACCAATCAACCAAGCCAAGTAAAATCATTTTCATCAAAAATCAAAAGCAACCAAGGCTTTGTTCTTCATTGCTCACGGCTTTTCACTATTCAAAAGGCAAGAGAAATTCAAAATCCAAGATCCAAGCTTCCTAAATTGGTAAGATAATTCCCTAATCATCTTCATGCTTAGTTAGGACTATATCATGAGTTTAAGCCATTAATTCTTTCTCTATCTTCTTCATTTAATCAAAGAAGAAGACAATAAATAGTGTTTTCAAGTTTTTAACTTGAACTTTTTCTTGTTTTTCTTGAAGATCCAAGCATTCTTAAGACTTCTCAAAGCTTCTTAAGGCTTCCTAGCTCCACCCACCACTTCAAGGAAGGTATACCATCTCCAAACCCTAGATTCCTATATATTATAAGATGATTTTGATTAGTGGGTTGATATTTTAGTTTGTTGTTATGATTTAGAGTTTGGGATTTGGAATGGTAGTGAAATGGAATGGTAATTGTTGTGGTTTTGATTTAAAGGAACTTAAGTATGATTAAAGTTAAGTTTAAGCATAAGTATGAATGATTAAATTGAATTGGTTGGGGTTGTTATGATGTGATAAGGATGGATGTTTGTTGTGTGTTGGATTTGAGGTTGGTTTGTGGTTGGTTTTGTATGGTTTAAAATTTGGAAATCGCGTAAACATAGCCGTCGTAACGTCCGATTTTCTTTGGACTGTTTTTGTGCATAGCATTAGGACCCGAGAACCCCCTGCTAGATTATGACCACTGCCATGTTTAGATAGCTCATGTTACGAGCTTCGTTTTGATATGTAGTTCGTTCGATTCCGATGCACGGTTTAGGAGAAACGACCGTTTCAAGTAACGGCGTTTCGCGAACGAAACTTTTTCCCTCGCCTTACTTTGAAACATAGGTTAAAGACCAAAAAGGGTTAATTAATGTATGAAACATTTATGGTAAGTGTGTTAGGCAGTTGGTAAGACACTCGCGAAGGAATCGCTTTAAAACTCATAAAGGTTAAATTATTAAAAATGGTGGAGCCGAGGGTACCCGAGTGACTTAAGCGAATCGGTGAGCGCAAAACAAGCGTTAGAGTCTAAGTTAGTTAAAGTATAGATTTACAAGTGATTTTGGTTTAATTCCAACTTACTTGTTGTTTATAGGTTACCAGACTCGTCCCGAGCCTTTCTCACCCCCAAGTCGCTCAGGCAAGTATTCTATCCGTTATACTATTGTTGTGATGAATATATGTATTTGCATTATCTTGAGATAGATGCATGTTGGATAATTAGCAAATGATGCGATATATTGTAGCATGTGATATGGTATATATGCATGCCTGTTTCATATTCTTGGAATATATATCTGTTGGTTCAGTTGATAATACCTATGCTAGAGGATAGCGGTAACTTGCATATACCCTTAGTATAGGGACCCAAAGGTGAAAATATTTTCTAAAACCGGGAGTCGAGGATCCCGAGTAATTTTGTATATATGGATATGGATATATATATATATATATGGTTATAGTTTCCAAACTATTAATCGAATAAGGTTTATTCGATAACTTTATTTTATTAATGAATATTATCTTGAATATTCATTCGAGGACTTATGACTCCTTTATATTATTTATTGAATATTACTTGGATATTCATTTGAGGATGTATGACTCCTTTATTTATTTAATGAATATTATTTATAATATTCATTCGAGGTATTATGACTCGGCTTATTATTTAATGAATATTATTTGAATATTTATTCGAGGGCTTATGACTCAGTTTATATTATTTATTGAATATTTTTGAATATTCATTTGAGGATCTATGACTCCGATTATTTGCTGAGATATATTCTTTATTTTATTAAAGAATAAGGTGTAAATAATCAAACTTATTTTCGATTATTCAAATAAAGATAATACTTTCATATAAGTATATCTTTGGTTATTTAATACTCGTTTCAAGTATAAGTTTTAATACTTCTACTTCAATTATTTTTATAAAGATTATTCTTTATGGGAATATTATTTAAATAATAATATTCAGTCATTTTCTAAATATTCTGGGGACTGATTTACTTCATTAAATCAGTTTTACTCCAAACACTCTTTAAAGTGTTTTCGAGTCTTTAAAATGATTTTCAAAAGTGAGAGCGGATCCCAAAACTATTTTTATATTTAAGATCTTCCTTTTAAAAAGGGGATTTAAATACTCGCTCAAAACATGGGGGATCCGGCTCGGTGGTGTGTTTTATATTCGCAACAAGGTTGCTGTCTTGGTAAAAGAGTTTTTGATTACTTACCCAATATTCGGGAAGTAAAATTCTTGGAACAAGTTAATCCATTAACAGGCATCGCCTGGGAAATATCGGTGAGTTTTCCTTTCCAACTAGATACGACTTCTTGGTGGAGCCGTATCAACAAGTTTCTACTTGGGGAAAGGGGGAAACGAGCTTTACGTTTCAGAGTCATGGATTTCATCTGAACTAGGAGTGGCGTAAGTGGTCGAGTAGCGCCGGCCCAGCCTTATTATATTGGCCCAAATGGCCTGGAAGTTCCGCTAAGGCGGTCCATTCCTTAGGAGTTCAGTGTTCGGTTGACAAGTAAATCCGACAGGTTCTCCTCTACATGTAGAAAATGGTGGGGTTGTACTACTACGACTGATCATCGTAAGTGGTCTTCCTGGCGCGGTAAACTCCCGTAATGAGTTCATCATCCATTTGGATAATTCTGCAACACTACCCGTAGCATTTCGATCGAAAGGCTACTAATGGGTGGTTGCCGAAGCATTGACAGGGTCAAACATTTTTATTGGTGTATCCATTGAATGAAGTATCTCGTAACTTCATCTCTTTTCAAAATATTTCAAAGATCAAATATTTTCAAGTTTTATTTGTGGTCTCATCTATGGGATGACCTCGTGAATCTTATAATACTTTGAATGGTGATAGTTCAAGTAGCTTTATAAATGATATAAGTGTGGGGAAGTATTGGTAACTTCATTCCTTGTTTTTACTTATATCTAGTAAGTAATTATCTTACACACGATAAAGATTCTAGTAAGTATCCATTTAGATACTTGTATTATTGTTATCACTACATATTATCTTGCGAGCTGTAAGGCTCACTCTTGCTTTATTTCTTCATCACACAACAACAGTTAGGAGAGATGGCCAGACTCCAGCAGACCCAGCGCAAGCGCGTGGGAAGCGTCCCGCGTCTTCCCGATGATGTTGTAGCTGCTATAGCTGCAGAGGTAGATCCATTGTAGTTCAGACCATCTACTTTTGAGAATCAAATTATGTATAATTATAACTTGTGGCAGATAATGGCAATTAACTGTAAATTATCAAGTAATCATTTTGGGTTGTAAAAATTTTAAATTGTGGATTCAAAGACTTGTACTTATTTCAATTTCATCTCTGAGACTATAACGGGTTGTGGTGTGTGTTAGTGTGGGGTCACAGCATGAGGTTATTTATTATTAATTAAGTGAAGTGATATTGTGGAAAGAAAGACCGTGACAACCCGGATCCCCGACCCCGGATCTGGGGGTGTTACATTGCCCTTGATTTTGTGCGGTTAAAAAGCCACCACATCTCCTTCCTTCCCATGTCATGCTTGTGTCATCCTCATGATGTCATCCTCCCCTCCTTGTCCTCTTCTCATTGGTTGGGTGACATCATCCTCTCTAATCCCTTTGATTAACTTCCTAATTGTTTGCCTAATGACCGCTGATCTGTTATACGGTTCGCTTAACTTTCGTTTTCATTTATCGTTTGAAGGATCATACCCGGGATCTTATTACTTAGGTTCCCTTAACCTTTCTCAATATATTATATTCCTTTTATGATCCTCTCCTATAATCCTTTAATTTAAATCCTTTTTATCCTGTTACCTTTTTCTCAAATCTTTCCGTATCTAGTGTATTTCCGGGAAAAATCAAAGTGTTCGGATTTGGATTCTGACGATCTTTACATACACTTATATCCCATATAAAGTACTAATAAAATCTCAGAATATCCATATCAGAACCCCTACATAGTGTGGCATGAAAAATTTTCTCATTCAGCAAAAACACTATTCATAAGGGTTTAAAAAATTTCCCAAAAATTGGGGTTATTACAGTCTCCCCTCCTTAAAAGGATTCCGTCCCGGAATCAGATAGAAAATGAATAGGGATACTCTCTTAGCATTGCACTTTCTAACTCTCGAGTAAATTTTCCCACATTGTGGTTCTACCATCAAACTCTTACTAGTTTGATAACCCTTCTCCTAAGCACTCGTTCCTTTTTACTCTATACCCTTCCTGGTTGCTCCATATAGGTTACGTCTGGTTGCATGTCTATGCGCTCATATGCCCCTATTTGTCTGGCATCCGAATTACACTTCCTTAACATTGATACGTGGAACACGTTATGAAATTGCTACAGGTTCAGGGGTAGGGCTAGCTCATATGCTAACTTCCCAAACGTCTTAATATATCCAAGGGTCCAACAAATTGTAGACTTAGCTTTCCTTTCTTTCCGAACCTCATCAATCCTTTTCAAGGGTTTCCAAGGGGATACCTATAACATTACTAGGCCCCCTATTTCATACTCTTTGTCCTTTTTGAGTCAAATCAGCATACCTCTTATGTCCATCTTGGGTTACTACCAGCCGTCCTCTGATTAGATCTATTATATCCCTGGTCCTTTGGACTACTGCGGGTCCGAGCATCTTGCGCTCTACAACTTCATCCTAACATAAGGGAGATCGACATTATCTTCCCTCAAGGATCTCATAAGGTGACACCTCGATAATGACATATGATCTATTGTCATGATATAACTAAATCCGCGTTAAGTGATCATTCCAAATTCTTTCAAGTCTATTGCACAGACTCTCATTATAGCGTTTAGCATTAGAGCTTTTGCTTCTCAATACCCATTCTTTTCTAGTTCGTAATCGCTACAACCTTCCGTTCCTAATATTATACTAGTTATACTTTTGCTCGTTAGCGTTCTATAACCTTTTAATGACCACGTCAACCTTAGTATCACGAATGTGTTTCCATTCCGCATACTACCACCACTTTATTACTCCTTTTTCAGTTGTTTCTATTTTCCAAAATTTGATCAATCAAATAGAAGTAAAGGAATTTGTTGAGAGATCACTATGATCATGAACACTTGTTATATTGCATAGTTAATACAGAAGGTGGCCAGCCTTTAGTACTTGACAAGCAATTAAACAATAGATGGTATCCTACTAGGCTTCTATCACACAGATAGATAGTCATTCGGCAATACCTCCCCTTCTGGAAGGGTTGTTCTTCTCAGATTACATGAAATCAAAAGAAGAGAAAAGAACGAACTGAAGAGAATTGTATATATAAAAAAAAATATATACTGCCATAAAATATCTGGCTTGGAACCTACCTCTGAATTATAGAGGTTTGTCATAGGAGAACAAAACATAAACGTATTTATATCAGCATCAAGTATTATAGCATCGTATTTCCCATGCCTAAATATTTCTATTCCGTTCATCATTCTATGGACCCATGCTCTTCCTCGAGCTTATACACAATCACCTTTGAAACTCCCTCGACATCGAAAATCGAATCTGGGCTCATTCTAGACCTCATCGTTACTAGAACCCATTTCTATACCGCAACCTTCTTCGTATAATAATACGACTCTCTATTGATAAGAAAGAATAAATATTCACTAGGTAGATACTCTACTTAATTAGTCTATCAATGATAACTTATACACTACCACGACCCGATTAGTGGTACTCAATCTCAACATCCATTCCAATACAACTCTCACGGTTGTAATCAGCTCGTTACTCGCAGAATCATTGCTGCCTTACTATGGTCCACCACTGACCCACTGTCATCATTCACTTTCCATGAAATCTTAATAGCTAACCATACAGAGTCCATACATGTCGTATCAAATCCTTCTAAGGAGGTAACATAATCACCATTCATGATTCATGGAGTACACTCCTGATTCTGACATACATACATGACATGAAGCAGATAAAATTTGCAGAAGAGTTTCGCTCAAAGCAACGATAGCAGGTTAATACCATTCTTAATCATATGCCTTCAATAGAAGACTTAACTCAAAGGTTTGTTTAGTCCTTTTTGAAATATGGTCCTGGCTTATCTCAAGATAGTATCTTCTGAGATAGATAGCCCGCTCATGGCGATTACACGAATTAAACCTTTACTAACTACTATTACGGCTGGGTATTACACAGTCATCAGAAGGAATGTCAATCTTCCAAACCATAATACAACCTTCAGCTTTTAACCATCATCACTGTATCCTTTGGCACAAGCGCCTACAATTATCCTTTTACCGTTAAAGTGTCGGCCACCTCTTTGGCCTTTCCTGGTAGTAATAGTTCCTTACAGTCAATGTCATTTTAACCACCTCCAAATAAATTTTCTACCTTATTTCAATCACAGCTTATGTGAAAATGCTTTTCTTTAATATCTGATGAGTAAATAAAAAAAATATCACCATTTTTCCATAAGTTATTGCCTCAATCTTTAGAGGCTAATCACTGTCAAGACTGACTCTTAATCATACTTAGAACATCTTTTATCTTAAGTCCTAATTGTCCTGAACAATTTTGACCATTACTGGTTCGATCCATACTTTCTCGTGGTTTAACACGTGCCCCACTTGGCAACATTATAATTACGTCATATTTTCTTTATCAACATTTCTATTCTTGAGAATTTTGAATATTACCTTTCTCCTTGTAAAACCTCTAAGGTTATCCTTCAATCGTTCCTCCTGTATTCCCTAGATACAGGGCATATCAAGATACCATTTATTAATACCAGAATCATTGTCTATATACTTCTGAAAAATTTCTCCACTGATTCTTAAAGGTTGTTGTTACCTTAACCCTTTCCCAATCATTCTGTCAAAACTCATACTGTCCCTATTAAGGGTGAAATGCCAACCTTTATGCATTCCCCTAGGATTCATTTTAAGTTACCGATGTTCTATCCTTAATTCCACCTTTAAAAGGTACCTGCATCCTTCCATGGATAAATCAAGTCATATATCCCTGATAAGGGTGTCTTATTCAATCATTTCCACCTCGATAGTCTATACCGAATTTCACAATAGCATCCTTATTCAAGTTAAGGTCAATCCACATGGCCTCCAAAAGATAAAAATGGTTATCCGCTTTTCTTTCCTGATTTGGTAATGATCACATGGATGATCTGGAAGATATTGGTCGTGTTCAACGTGAACTTCTTCTTAATAAATCCTTATTTACTTTTGTTGTTTATCTCAACAGTCATCTCAATGTTGGGATATCTTTCATACCTGGCGTCTCCCTTCCTGGGTATCAAGCCACCGGTCTTACACTTCACATTCTTGAAGGTCACTTCCTTCATCCAATTTTCCTAATTTCTTACTTCCTTGTCTCCTCAGTCTATCCGCGTCTCAATATTTATCCTTCGAACTATCTCAAGGTTTTCCTCGAATCCTCCCAACTTAAAGGGGATAAAATATACATAACTCTTATGCCTTCAACCATCAATTTTAACTCATGGTGAATCACCCTCATCCTGACGATTACATACTCTTCTATTTCTATTTCTACGAGTCTTTAGGGTTTCCTCATACCCAACTCCCTTATCATTCCTCAAACTCTCTTGCCTTTATATTCCTTTCTCTTATCGTTATTTCATGAACCAACACAACATAAGCATTGATTTCAAACATCCCGTCATTCTGGATTCGTGTCTTCAGAACAAATCTTGATAACTTTTACAACTTAGATTCATAATTCATCATACTCGTCTGCCTTTGTTCTGGCTCTAAAGCTTTTACACTATTCCATAACCTTGGGAATTACTTTCCCGAAAACAATTGGCTGAACTTTAATCAGTTTATTATAATCTCTTGCTCCGTGCCTTCCTTGGCCTTTCACCAGCAGGTGGTCTCTCTCATAGGAGGGTGAGTGATAAAAATAGTCTTTTGTGATTCGTCAATCATTTAGAACTCAAATGATTCCTATATTTCCTTTAGTCAGGCTCTTGCCTCGACTAGGTCAACCTGTTCCTTGGAACTCTGAGAGCTTAACGATTTAAAGGTCATGAAAGAATTTCCTGCCGCATTGTCCCCTCAGGGTGGTGGTTGGGGATAATAGTCTAAGTTCTGTCTAGACAGGTCCATAAATTGCCATATAGGAGTACCGTCTCGGGTCTCCTTTCCTTACTCGACTTTCTATTTCCTTAGTATGAAATGTTTCAACCTTCTCCCATAATCGGGGTTATCTTATACATTAAAAACCATGTTTTCCACTCTATTATGTTATGGGTTCTTTCTTTCTTGATGGCAACCTCCCTGAGTATCACACTCTGGGTTTGCCCTAAATCCTATTCCTCAACTATGGCTCTCATCTAAGTTCTCATCCTTAAGCTCTTGAACTTTCGGAACCCAAATTCTATAGGAATACCTCATTATTCCCTTATCATCTTTCTCAGTATTAATCTCATATTTATTTGTTGGCTCTCTGCCTTCATTCATCACCTTTTTCTGGCACAATATGCTCTTTTCCAATAATTCGGTCTCTATTGCAATCTCAAACAGCTTTTCGGTACCGGCTCCGGTTACCTTCACTACTATTTCCATTTTCTCAAAATCTCTTATCAACTCTCCCAAAGACATTATCATCTTGAGTCTCTCCTTTTTACTAATGGCATCAGCCACCACATTGGCTTTCCCCGAATGATAAAGAATCTCCCACTCATAACTCTTGATTAGCTCTAACCGCCTCCTCTGGCGTATGTTGAGCTCTTTCTACGTAAAAAGGTACTAGAGCTCCTATGGTTTGTGTAAATCTTGCACTTCTCTCCATACAAGTAGTGCCTCCAATCTTTAGGGAAAAACTATTGCCACGAGCCCAAACTCATGGGTGGGGATATCGAATTTTATATTCCCTTAATTATCTTGACGCGTACGCGATTACCTTGCTATGCTGTATAAGAAGCACCCTAATTCCTTATGCGAAGCGTCACTACATTTCACAAAATCTCATTTTCCATCCGGCAACGCCAACATAGGGAACGTCACCAACCTTTGCTTCGGTTCTTAAAAGTTGTTCTCGCATTTCTCTGTCCATTCGAACTTCTCAGTCTTACGAGTAAGCCGCGTTAAAGGGGCTACTATCTTTACAAACTTGAACGAACCTCTAGTAGTGACCGGCCAATCCTACCTCTGGTAGTCGACCCAACCAGGGTCATCAATTCATCAGTGGTCCTTTATCCAATCTCGTCAGGATCCTCCATGGGATCCTCCTCAGCAACTATCCCTTCTAGGACAAAATCCTCAACCGCTACATCCTCAATATCAACATCATCCGGTCCTGCGTTAGGACGCTCTATTGGATCCACAATCTGATCTCCAATTAGTAATAAAACATCATCGCGTTGATGTTCCTCAACTTCAGGGTTCGGAGTTCCGCTACCATATACGATAACGAACTACGCTTCTATCGCTACATTTATAAGGGTTCCCATAAGGGTTTTAACTGTCAGTACTACGTTAGGTAGTCCGACTATGAACTTGGCAAGAGTTCTTATTATCTTAGTGAACTTATTATCTTAACATCCCATCATCTCTGAGGTTTATAACGCTTAGCTCTGATACCATTTCTGTAACACCCCCAGATCCGGGGTCGGGGATCCGGGTCGTCACGAGTTCCATTTCCCTTAATAACACCCAATCTTAATAATTACTCAACTACTCTGTACTGTGACCCCACAATAAACACACACACCACACATTATAGTCTCAGAGATGAACATCCAAAAATAACCACAAGTCATTTTATTCCACAATTATCTGCCAATACACCTTAAAAGGTTTTCTGAATAAATTTACATTTCTTTGCCATTATTACAATTCATAAATATAAATAAATCTGGCACATCAAAAGTTCAAAGCCTAGCCTATTGGTAGTTCCTACCTCAGCTACGGCGGCATCAATGCTTCTAGAAAACTGCGGAACGTCTCCTAATCGCTTGCGAATCGGGAGCTTGGTTCTGTTCATCTTTTCTATCTGTTGTTGTGTGATGAAAGAAGAAAGCAAGGGTGAGCAGCAAGCCCACCAAAATAATATGTATAATGATTAATAGTATATGAGCCTTCTCATAGTACTCATGAAAGTCTTGGTCAAAAGAAATGAACCAAGTTGATATCTTAATGCGATGAAGTCGCAAAATATTCAGTATATATACATATATACTTTTCAAAATCTTGGAAGTCCTCTTCCATACATAATATACACAGAGTTCCAGTTTATAACTGTATAAAAATATTGTTGCAAGGTGATCTCATATATCTAACCTTGTCTCAACGTTTTTTTCTGAAAATCTTTGTCATGCATAAGATAATCATTTACTAGATATAAGTTTAAAAGATGAAGTTACAAGATACTCCAATATACTTATATCTTTTCCAAATACTACTTGAACTACCACCGTTCAAGTTATAATTAGTTTCAAAAGTTCATCACGTAGATGAGACTACAAGACCAGATTTGAATAGATTAAATCTTTAAAATATCATCAACATAAAATGAAGTTACGAGATACTTCATTTGATACAAACATCATTTTGAAAACTTGACCCTGCCAACACTCAACAATCGCCCAACCGTAGCCTTTCTATCGAAGTGCTCTGGGTAGTGTTGCAGAAATATCCAATTGGATGATGAACTCATTACGGGAGTTTGCCGCGCCAGGAAGACCACTTACGATGATCAGTCGTAGTAGTACAACCCCACCATTTTCTACATGTAGAGGAGAACCTGTCGGATTTACTTGTCAACCGAACACTGAACTCCTAAGGAATGGACCGCCTTAGCGGAACTTCCAGGCCATTTGGGCCAATATAAAAAGGCTGGGCCGGCGCCACTCGACCACTTACGCCACTCCTAGTTCAGATGAAATCCATGACTCTGAAACGTAAAGCTCGTTCCCCCTTTCCCCAAGTAGAAACTTGTTGATACGGCTCCACCAAGAAGTCGTATCTAGTTGGAAAGGAGAACTCACCGATATTTCCCAGGCGATGCCTGTTAATGGATTAACTTGTTCCAAGAATTTTACTTCCCGAGTGTTGGGTAAGTAATCGATTCATTTAACAAAACAGCAACCTTGTTGCGAATATAAAATACACCACAGAACCTGATCCCTCAGGTTTTGAGCGAGTATTTAAATCCCCTTCGAAAGGAGGATCTTAAATATAAAAATGAGTTTTGGGATCCGCTCTAACTTTTAAAAATCATTTTGAAGACTCGCAAAACATTTTTAAGAATGTTTGGAGTGATGCTGATTTAACAAAATAAATCAGTCCCAATATATTAGAAAATATCTGAATATTATTATTTAAATAATATTCCCATAAAGAATAATCTTTATAAAAATAATCGAAGTAGAAGTATTAAAACTTATACTTGAAATGGATATCAAATAACCAAAGATATACTTATATGAAAGTACTATCTTTATTTGAATAATCGAAAATAAGTTTGACTATTGACACCTTATTCTTTAATAAAATAAGGAATATATTTCAGTAATAAGCGGAGTCATAATACCTCGAATGAATATTATAAATAATATTCATTAAATAAAATAAAGGAGTCATACATCCTCAAATGAATATTCAAATAATATTCAATAATAAAATAAAGGAGTCATAAGTCCTCGAATGAATATTCAAAATAATATTCATTAAATAAAATAAAGTTATCGAATAAACCTTATTCGATTAATAGTTTTGAAAACTATAACCATATATTTATATAAATATATATGTATATATATACATATATACAAAATCTACTCGGGATCCTCGACTCCCGGTTTAGAAAATATTTCCACCTTTTGGGTCCCTATACTAAGGGTATATGCAAGTTACCGCTATCCTCTAGCATAGGTATTATCAACTGAATCAACAATTATATATGGAAAGAATATGAAACAGGCATGCATATATATACCATAGCAGCATGCTTCAATATATTGCAACATTTGCTAATATAAACATCATGCATCTATCGCAAGATAATGCATATACATATATACATCACAACAACAGTATAACGGGTAGAAAACTTGCCTGAGCGACTGGGGGTTACGAATGGCTCGGGACGAGTCTGGTAACCTATAAACAACAAGTAAGTTGGAATTAAACCAAAGTCACTTGTAAATCTATACTTTAACTAACTTAGACTCTAACGCTTGTTTTGCGTTTACTGATTCTCTTAAGTCACTCGAGTACCCTCGGCTCCACCATTTTTAATAATTTAACCTTTATGAGTTTTAAGGCGATTCCTTCGCGAGTGTCTTACCAACTGCCTAACACACTTACCATAAATGTTTCATACATTAATTAACCCTTTTTGGTCTTTAACCTATGTTTCAAAGTAAGACGAGGGGAAAAGTTTCGTTCGCGAAATGCCGTTACTTGAAACGGTTATTTCTCCTAAACCGTGCATCGGAATCGAACGAACTACATATCAAAACGAAGCTCGTAACATGAGCTATCTAAACATGGCAGTGGTCATAATCTAGCAGGGGGTTCTCGGGTCCTAATTTTATGCACAAAAACAGTCCAAAGAAAATCGGACGTTACGACGGCTATGTTTACGCGATTACCAATGTTTAAACTACTCCAATTAACCACCAACCAACTCATAACCATCAATACAACAAAACTTCACCTAAACCATACCACATCAGTCCATAATCTCCAAGGTTTTCAACTCAAACAACCACAATCAAGACCTATGAACTATAATCAAGCTTCAATTACCAAAACACTTCCAAATCAAACCAAACTACTAATAATCACAATCCATGCTTCTCATTTCACAACACCAACCATTAAACTTACTAACAAATAAAGTAAAGGCTAGGGTTTGAAGTTTATACCTTCCTTGGGAGGTGTTAAGTTGCTAGGAAGCCTTAGGGAGCCTCCTACAAGCTTGATCTTTCCAAAGAAATCAAGAACACAAAGTTAGGCTTTGAAGTTTCTAAAAGTCCGATTTAAAGAACTGTAAAAATGAGGGTCTTACCCTGATTATTTGGACGAGACTTGTGAACAAGAGTTGTAGGCCATCTCAATACCTTTCCAATGAGCTATAGAACACAATATTTGAGTGAGAAATGAAGGAGATACAGCAGTTTTAGTGTTCTGGTTCTGTTTTGGCCGAGAGCATGAAGAACAATGCCTTGGTTTCTTTTTAATTTTGATGAAAAATGATTTGCTTGGCTTGGTTGGTTTGATTTTTGTGTTTGTTTTAGTAAATTACCTAGTTGCCCTTGATTTTGTGCGGTTAAAAAGCCACCACATCTCCTTCCTTCCCATGTCATGCTTGTGTCATCCTCATGATGTCATCCTCCCCTCCTTGTCCTCTTCTCATTGGTTGGGTGACATCATCCTCTCTAATCCCTTTGATTAACTTCCTAATTGTTTGCCTAATGACCGCTGATCTGTTATACGGTTCGCTTAACTTTCGTTTTCGTTTATCGTTTGAAGGATCATACCCGGGATCTTATTACTTAGGTTCCCTTAACCTTTCTCAATATATTATATTCCTTTTATGATCCTCTCCTATAATCCTTTAATTTAAATCCTTTTTATCCTGTTACCTTTTTCTCAAATCTTTCCGTATCTAGTGTATTTCCGGGAAAAATCAAAGTGTTCGGATTTGGATTCTGACGATCTTTACATACACTTATATCCCATATAAAGTACTAATAAAATCTCAGAATATCCATATCAGAACCCCTACATAGTGTGGCATGAAAAATTTTCTCATTCAGCAAAAACACTATTCATAAGGGTTTAAAAAATTTCTCAAAAATTGGGGTTATTACATCAGGTACCACTTCATAAGGGAACATGTGGATGAAGGTACAGTGGAATTGCACTTTGTTCCAACAGATCAACAACTAGCAGATATCTTCACAAAACCATTGTGTGAAGCCACTTTTACAAGATTAGTAAATGAACTTGGAATGGTTTCAGGTTCTTTCTCTAAATCTGCTTAGTTTTGCTCTGTTTCATCAGACTTTATGATCAGTATTTACAGAATTCAATATCTTTGTGTATTCTGTGCTTAATTGAAAAATGTATTTGAGTACTGAGAGTTGTCTGATATATGTTTCTAAACTCTGATAAGTGATATGTCTGTTTAAGTAACTATTCAATCATATGAGGATAACTGTGCTAGATACTGACTTAGTAGTCTTCAATAAACAAATGATCCCATGTAAGAAGTAATTATTTCTATGGAAATCTTATGACACAAGCAAATTCTGATAATTGAGGTTAGTTGAGTTTACTTTTTTTATCTTATTACTAAGTCACAAATTAAAATAATGCTACTCATCTGTTAAGTTCTGATACTAGTAAATCTGCTGAATGTGCTAAGTGCTGATAAACCTAAATTGTCAAAAGAAAAAGCAAAAAGATCAAAGAATAAAATCAGGTACTCCTTTGAGATCTAGAGTAAAAATGTGGAAGGGACGACCCAAGTGCATTGCTGGTATTAAGTAAATATGCATTAGAAAAGCAAAATATTTTCTTGGTGACTTTTCACACTCTATGATTACTGGAGAAATACTCTGATAATAGCATAAATTCTGATCAGCAGTCGTGACTCACTTACACTGAGAAGCCACTGTAAAATAGAATTTAAAAAGATGCATAAAATTAGCACAAAACAGTTGAGGTGGACTCAAGCATGAACTCATTCATCAGTAGGTTTCAGGATAATGACAGCTCTTTAGCAAAATTTTAGTTATGCCTTATTTCTAAGATGTACTGAAGTGAATCAGACTTTACTCCTTGTCTGAAATTTAGCTTAATGCACACATTAATCACTCCATCTGAATGATGCAAATTACAGTGGTGGTCTATGTTGTTTTAGATAAAAAGTCATTGTGTCATTTTGCACTAATTCTGAGGACAAGTTCTGATGCATGTTCTGATGATTAAGTTCTGAAGAATATAAATCAGAATTTGAGTAAGGACTTACTAAGATAGGCATTCTTTTTTCGAGTTAAGAAGTTATCTTCTGATGACTGTTAAGTTCTGATATTAATGTCTGATTCTTTACTTGACTTATTTGTGGATAAAATGTCACAACAGTCTCAGCTTAAACAAGAATATGTTGAAGTGGAAGATTAATAGTCACTATGGTTAGGGTTGGTGGTACTCGTACTTGAACAGTCAACATTTACTTGCTTCTTGTGCGTATTAAATCATGTCTTCTCTTTCCAATGACTGTTTTTCTTTTTCCAAGTCTGGGGAGACGAGGTAGAATTAATTCTACTTGTCAGCATTAAAATTCTTTACGTCTCCTGGCATTCTTTTGCCTATATATGTAACCACTTCACATCAGCCTTCCCATCAAATCTTTTCTCACAAACTCACCTTCATATTTTTTCTATCAAAAACATCATGGTCAGATACAATATGTTTCTGAACTACGAAACCTTCAATATGGAGATGAGTTGTGCCGACTGGCAGCAGGAATGGCACGTCACGGCCATTCCTGAGGAAATATGGGGCTTTGTCCCACAGGAAGTACTGACTCAACTCATGTTCTTCTATATGGACTACCATCGCCATCTGGAGCGATTGGAGGAGGAAAGGCTGGAAGCTCTCCGCCAGCAAGAGCGAATCATTCGACTCGCCATTCTGTTTGTCGAGAGTAGGAAGAAGAAATGACTTAATCTCATCTTCTTCCTGTTTTTCTTCATCATTAGCTTTGTCAGGCTTCTTAGCTAGGACTAAGGCTGTTGATGTTAGGTTTAGCAGCTTAGGGAAATCTTGTATAAATTCTGATGTAATCTAAATTTCATGAATGTATTCATTTGATATATTAATGAAATTTGTTTTTGTTACAAGATTTTGTCTCTAAGATATTTTGTAATGCATTGATAAATCCTGATTGATATTCTGATGACCATATAAATTCTGTTTTAATTTAAGTTCTGACTTTCCTTTATCAGCACTTACTCATATGATTTATCTTGGTCATTTTCACTTGACTTATTTTCAGAATATTAATGTTGCAGTGAAAAATAATTCAATAAGTGGGAACGGCTTCAATTTTGAATTACAACTGTTTCACCTTAATTAATGGAATATCTGGGTAAGTGGAACAGTTTTTCCTTGAAAACAGGCGAGTGGGTAAATAATGATTACTGTTTTCTCATGCCCAGTAACTATCCGTTATTACTGCATGTCTGACAGGTGTCCAACGGTAACATTTTTTTTGAGTTTAAGTACGACAGAGAAAGGATTTCTTTAATCTTTTATTTCCTTCAAACTTTTTCTCTCTACTTACTTTTACTCTCTCTTTCTCTCACGTTGGTTTTTCATACAGACATTTTATCAAACACCTAACAGGCACTTTTAAATCTCAATTTTTCACATGGCACCTAAGGATTTAATCATTGATGGAGCTAAGTTTGTTCCAAACAACTATTCTGCAATTCTTGATCATGCTGAAGCTCCATCTGAATTGCATTTTGTGCAAGATCTTCTTGCACACAGTGAGATTGGGTATGCATTAACCCAACCATCAGTCTTTTCAAGCCAACAAGTTCTGACGTTTTGGCGGACTGGGCACTTTGATGATGGTGGTCAACATGGCACTCCCAGTATTGTTTTCGAAGTGGGTGATTCTTCTTATGCAGTCACTCCTGGTACAATACGCAAAGCTCTACATCTCTCAGAATATTGTACTTTTTCAATTCCAGAAGAATCAGCTCTTCAGGAGTTCATGGCAAATTTGGGGTATGAAAAGAGTTTGGCAAAACTTGGGCAGTTGAAACGGGCTCATATCAGAAGAGAATGGAGCTTCTTCTTCGACTGCATCACCAAAGCTTTTGGGAACAAATGTTCGAATTTTGATGCTATCCCAATTCAGAGTTAACACATCGGGTATGCTATTATAAATCAAACTCATTTTGATTTTGCAACTGGTATAATTGGTTTTATTGGGGATAGGATGACAGAGGATAGGAATGTTGTCTATTTTGCTAGATTCTGTCAACTTATTTATACTTTTTGTACTGATGAACCTCCATTAGTCACTTCCTCAACCCCACCTTTTAAAGTTGCAAAACGCTACTTTAATGACCTGGTAAATGCTGACACTAAGAAATCAGTGGTTAGACCATTACAGATTCCTCAGTCTGTGAAACAGATCCTAGTAAATGCTGATCCTGATACTTATAGATCTGTTTACTCTGATGTCCAACCAACTACAACCACCCAACAACCATCATCCTCAACACCTATCACTCATTCTACTCAACCTACCCTCAGAAAATATCTTAAATCCTATCTCTTCACTTCACAGACAGTTCAACCTTCATCATCATCACCAATTGTGAAGCCTTCATCCTCCAAGCCAAAGAGGACAAAGACTGTTCCTCAAACACCTCAAAAGAGAAGGAGGATTGCCTTGAGAGATGAATCTGATTCTGAGGACCAGGTTCCTTTTTCAGAACCTATTGTAGGTGAAGCTGAGAAAGAGATTTCTCAGAAGGATTCTGGAATTGGGGGTTCTAGGCTTCTCAAAAGGCTTAGAAGAATGACAGTTTCTGACACTCCCAAGGAATCCAAATCAACAAAGAGATACAAGAAACAGAGGGCAAAAAGGCCAGTTTCAGATGATGAAGAGGAAGCAGCTAAGGAAGGGGATCAGGAATCTCTGATCTCACAAGACAAGGAATTTGCTCCAGTCACTTCTTCTCCATCAACTCCATCTCAGGAAGCTGTTTCTGAAAAGGCTAACACACCATCTGTGTCTCCTGTTGAACTAGGCACAAGTGTTGATATTGATGTTCAAAACTTGGTTGTGCCGGAAGTAATTCTCTTAGAAGCTCCAACAGCAAATAATCCATCCACAACACCTGTTACTGATGCTGTACAAACTCCAGAGTTATCTACTACACCTTCTCTGCATTTAGATGCTGATGATCAGAATGTAGGTGAGCATCAGGATATGGCTGTTGATCATAATTTAGAACCAGATCAGCAATTAGAGGATGCTGAAGCCTCCATTGCTACTCACACTGTTGTTTTAGCAGAAGATACTGATTCTTTAAGTTCTGATACTGCACATGCTGGAGATACTGGTGATGCTGCTCCAACTGCAGATACTGATGCAGCGGGTCCTTCAGGACATGCTCCTCAACAGACTATTCTAAAGTCTGTACTGGTTAAGAAGTTTGTTACCAGAGAAGCACCAGTACCTTGGAGTGAAACTCCTGCAGGACAGGAGTGGACTAAGGAATGGAACTCAGTTTCACGTGTTCCAACTGAAAAGCATTTTGCTGAGCACTTGACTAAAGCTGATGAAATGTTAAATTCTGATGATTTCAAAACCCAGCTTAGAGTCACTGTACTGAGTACTAAACATCTACAAGGTCTTCACTCAACTACTCATGCAGCGCTACACAAGATTCAGGAAGAATTTATCAAACAGGAACAAGTTTGGAAAATTGATAAGAAAAAGTTCTTCCAACCTACCTTTGACAGGATTGCTTATATTGAGAAGACATAGGAGAAACAACAAGCTCAGATTGATGATATTCTGAAGAATCAAGCTTTTCAGCAATCACAACTGACTGAAATCCAAGCCTCAGTGGAATTGCTTATCTCTCTTCTACTACCTGCTGATGCCAAAAAGGGGGAGAAAGTAATTATGTAATAACCCCAATTTTTGGAAATTTTTGAAACCCTTATGAATAGTGTTTTTGCTGAATGAGAAAACTTTTCATGCCACACTATGTAGGGGTTCTGATATGGATATTCTGAGATTTTATTAGTACTTTATATGGGATATAAGTGTATGTAAAGATCGTCAGAATCCAAATCCGAACACTTTGATTTTTCCCGGAAATCCAATAGATACGGAAAGAATTGAGTATAAGGTAACAGGATAAAAGGATTTAAATTAAAGGATTATAATAGAGGATCATAAAAAGGAATATAATATATTGAGAAAGGTTAAGGGAACCTAAGTAATAAGATCCCGGGTATGATCCCTCAAACGATAAACGAAAATGAAAGTTAAGCGAACAGTATAACAGATCAGCGGTCATTAGGCAAACAATTAGGAAGTTAATCAAATGGATTAGAGAGGATGATGTCACCCAACCAATGAGAAGAGGACAAGGAGGGGAGGATGACATCATGAGGATGACACAACCATGACATGGGAAGGAACGAGATGTGGTGGCTTTTTAACCACACAAAATCAAGGGCAACTAGGTAATTTACTAAAATAAACACAAAAATCAAACCAACCAAGCCAAGCAAATCATTTTTCATCAAAATCAAAAAGAAACCAAGGCATTGTTCTTCATGCTCTCGGCCAAAACAGAACCAGAACACTAAAACTGCTGTATCTCCTTCATTTCTCACTCAAATATTGTGTTCTATAGCTCATTGGAAAGGTATTGAGATGGCCTACAACTCTTCTTCACAAGTCTCGTACAAATAATCATGGTAAGACCCTCATTTTTACAGTTCTTTAAATCGGACTTTTAGAAACTTCAAAGCCGTTCTTCATTTCTTTGGAAAGATCAAGCTTGTAGGAGGCTCCCTAAGGCTTCCTAGCAACTTAACACCTCCCAAGGAAGGT
This sequence comes from Apium graveolens, assembly GCF_009905375.1. Classification (NCBI taxonomy): domain Eukaryota; kingdom Viridiplantae; phylum Streptophyta; class Magnoliopsida; order Apiales; family Apiaceae; genus Apium; species Apium graveolens. The sequence continues at coordinate 203,193,850 of NC_133651.1, read as the reverse complement.
ATAAACTTAAAACCCTAGCCATTACTTTATTTGTTAGTAAGTTTAATGGTTGGTGTTGTGAAATGAGAAGTATGGATTGTGATTATTAGTACTTTGGTTTGATTTGGAAGTGTTTTGGTAATTGAAGCTTGATTATAGTTCATAGGTCTTGATTGTGGTTGTTTGAGTTGAAAACCTTGGAGATTATGGACTGATGTGGTATGGTTTAGGTGTAGTTTTGTTGTATTGATGGTTATGAGTTGGTTGGTGGTTAATTGGAGTAGTTTAAATATTGGTAATCGCGTAAACATAGCCGTCGTAACGTCCGATTTTCTTTGGACTGTTTTTGTGCATAACATTAGGACCCGAGAACCCCCTGCTAGATTATGACCACTGCCATTTTTAGGTAGATCATGTTACGAGCTTCGTTTTGATATGTAGTTCGTTCGATTCCGATGCACGGTTTAGGAGAAACGACCGTTTCAAGTAACGGCGTTTCGCGAACGAAACTTTTCCCCTCGCCTTACTTTGAAACATAGGTTAAAGACCAAAAAGGGTTAATTAATGTATGAAACATTTATGGTAAGTGTGTTAGGCAGTTGGTAAGACACTCGCGAAGGAATCGCTTTAAAACTCGTAAAGGTTAAATTATTAAAAATGGTGGAGCCGAGGGTACCCGAGTGACTTAAGCGAATCAGTAAGCGCAAAACGAGCGTTAGAGTCTGAGTTGGTTAGAGTATAGATTTACAAGTGACTTTGGTTTAATTCCAACTTACTTGTTGTTTATAGGTTACCAGACTCGTCCCGAGCCATTCGTAACCCCCAGTCGCTCAGGCAAGTTTTCTACCCGTTATACTGTTGTTGTGATGTATATATGTATATGCATTATCTTGCGATAGATGCATGATTTTTATATTAGCAAATGTTGCAATATATTGAAGCATGCTGCTATGGTATATATATGCATGCCTGTTTCATATTCTTTCCATATATAATTGTTGATTCAGTTGATAATACCTATGCTAGAGGATAGCGGTAACTTGCATATACCCTTAGTATAGGGACCCAAAAGGTGGAAATATTTTCTAAACCGGGAGTCGAGGATCCCGAGTAGATTTTGTATATATGTATATATATACATATATATTTATATAAATATATGGTTATAGTTTTCAAAACTATTAATCGAATAAGGTTTATTCGATAACTTTATTTTATTTAATGAATATTATCTTGAATATTCATTCGAGGGCTTATGACTCAGCTTATTTATTTATTGAATATTATTTCGAATATTCATTCGAGGGCTTATGACTCAGCTTATTTTATTTATTGAATATTATTTGAATATTCATTTGAGGATCTATGACTCCGATTATTTGCTGAGATATATTCTTTATTTTATTAAAGAATAAGGTGTCGATAATCAAACTCACTTTTGATTATTCAAATAAAGATAGTACTTTCATATAAGTATATCTTTGGTTATTTGATATCCATTTCAAGTATAAGTTTTAATACTTCTACTTCGATTATTTTTATAAAGATTATTCTTTATGGGAATATTATTTAAATAATAATATTCAGACATTTTCTAAATATAATGGGGACTGATTTACTTCATTAAATCAGCTTTACCCCAAACATTCTTAAAAATGTTTTCGAGTCTTCAAAATGAATTTAAAAGGTAGAGCGGATCCCAAAACTTGTTTTCAAATTCAAGATCTTCCATTTTAAAGGGACTTGAATACTCGCTCAAAAACCTAAGGGATCCGGCTCTGTGGTGTATTTTATATTCGCAACAAGGGTGCTGTTTTGTTAAATGAATCGATTACTTACCCAACACTCGGGAAGTAAAATTCTTGGAACAAGTTAATCCATTAACAGGCATCGCCTGGGAAATATCGGTGAGTTCTCCTTTCCAACTAGATACGACTTCTTGGTGGAGCCGTATCAACAAGTTTCTACTTGGGGAAAGGGGGAACGAGCTTTACGTTTCAGAGTCATGGATTTCATCTGAACTAGGAGTGGCGTAAGTGGTCGAGTGGCGCCGGCCCAGCCTTATTATATTGGCCCAAATGGCCTGGAAGTTCCGCTAAGGCGGTCCATTCCTTAGGAGTTCAGTGTTCGGTTGACAAGTAAATCCGACAGGTTCTCCTCTACATGTAGAAAATGGTGGGGTTGTACTACTACGACTGATCATCGTAAGTGGTCTTCCTGGCACGGCAAACTCCCGTAATGAGTTCATCATCCAATTGGATATTTCTGCAACACTACCCAGAGCACTTCGATAGAAAGGCTACGGTTGGGCGATTGTTGAGTGTTGGCAAGGTCAAGTTTTCAAAATGATGTTTGCATCAAATGAAGTATCTCGTAACTTCATTTTATTTTGATGATATTTTAAAGATTTAATCTATTCAAATCTGGTCTTGTAGTCTCATCTATGTGATGAACTTTGGAAACTAATTATAACTTGAATGGTGGTAGTTCAAGTAGTATTTGGAAAAGATATAAGTATATTGGAGTATCTTGTAACTTCATCTTTTAAACTTATATCTAGTAAATGATTATCTTATGCATGACAAAGATTTTTAGAAAAACGTTGAGACAAGGTTAGATATATGAGATCACCTTGCAACGATATTTTTATACAGTTATACACTGGAACTTTGTGTGTATTATGCATGGAAGAGGACTTCCAATATTTTGAAAAGTATATATGTATATATATACTGAATATTTTGCGACTTCATCACATTAAGATATCATCTTGGTTCATTTCTTTTGACCAAGACCTTCATGAGTACTATGAGAAGGCTCATATATTGTTAATCATTATACATATTATTTTTGGTGGGCTTGCTGCTCACCCTTGCTTTCTTCTTTCATCACACAACAACATATAGAAAAGATGAACATAACCAAGCTCCCGATTCGCAAGCGATTAGGAGACGTTCCGCAGTTTTCTAGAAGCATTGATTCCACCCTAGCTGAGGTAGGAACTACCAATAGGCTAGGCTTTCAACTTTTGATGTACCAGATTTATTTATATTTATGAATTGTAATAATGGAAAAGAAATGTAAATTTATTCAGAAAACCTTTTAAGGTGTATTGGCAGATAATTGTGGAATAAAATGACTTGTGGTTATTTTTGGATGTTCATCTCTGAGACTATAATGTGTGGTGTGTGTGTTTATTGTGGGGTCACAGTACAGAGTAGTTGAGTAATTATTAAGATTGGGTGTTATTAAGGGAAATGGAACTCGTGACGACCCGGATCCCCGACCCCGGATCTGGGGGTGTTACAAATTAAGTCCAAATACAAGACTGACGAGACACTGACAGGAAAGGATGATGAAAAAGATGATCAAGGAAACCCTGGAATGGGTAGAGGTCATAGTCAAGGTAGAAGATTCACATCAAGAAAAGCTGAAATCACAAGTCACAGGACAAGTTCTGATACTGGGAAAAGGATAAGTTCTGATACTGGTAAAAGGATAAGTTCTGATGAACTTTTAGATCTTGATGAGGAAATGTCAAGACAGTTATTTCTTCAGGAAAATCCAGGAATGGACTTGGAGAGTTTAATGGAAGAAGAAGCCAGGCTTAAATCAGAGAAAGTCACATCTAAATCTGAAGCTTCTGGTAAAAAGCCACTTTCAAAACTCAAAGGCATTGTGATCAAAGAAAGAACACATACTGAAGCAACATTGGCTAGATCACAACCGCAGATAGATCCAAGATCTAAGGGTAAAGAAAAGGTTGGTGAACCTATCAAGGTTTATGTGCCTCTTGAGGATGAAGAAATTACTGATGAAAAGGATAATCTTGCTCTGACTTCAAGAAAAGTTCTTAAAACAACCTCTGACATGGATCAAGTTGGTCAGAGTCAAGAAATTGTAAGTTCTGATATTCAGAAGAAGCAAGTAACCTCTGACACAGCTCAAGTTAACTTGATATCAGAAGATAGACCAAAGACACTCCTACCAGGATTTACTAAAGCAAAACAGACTCAACCTTTGAAGACTACTGCAAGTGGTTTTGAAGCAAGAGTAGTTACGGGAAAGGAAGCAAGAGATAAAACTGGATTGGGAAGTGCTGATGAAAGAAGAATACATAACACTACCAATGATCCAACTTCCTTGAGTGAACCAGGTATTGGAGCAACTCCTGAGAGATTGAATCAACTGGAATCTGTACAAATGGTTTATGTAACACCCCCAGATCCGGGGTCGGGGATCCGGGTTGTCACGGTCTTTCTTTCCACAATATCACTTCACTTAATTAATAATAAATAACCTCATGCTGTGACCCCATACTAACACACACCACAACCCGTTATAGTCTCAGAGATGAAATTGAAATAAGTACAAGTCTTTGAATCCACAATTTAAAATTATTACAACCCAAAATGATTACTTGATAATTTACAGTTAATTGCCATTATCTGCCACAAGTTATAATTATACATAATTTGATTCTCAAAAGTAGATGGTCTGAACTACAATGGATCTACCTCTGCAGCTATAGCAGCTACAACATCAACGGGAAGACGTGGGGCGCTTCCCACGCGCTTGCGCTGGGTCTGCTGGAGTCTGGCCATCTCTCCTAACTGTTGTTGTGTGATGAAGAAATAAAGCAAGAGTGAGCCTTACAGCTCGCAAGATAATACATAGTGATAACAATAATATAAGTATCTAAATGGATACTCACTAGAATCTTTATCGTGAGTAAGATAATTACTTACTAGATATAATGTAAAAACAAGGAATGAAGTTACCAATACTTCACCACACTTATATCATTTATAAAGCTACTTGAACTACCACCGTTCAAAGTATTATAAGTTTTAAGAAAAACATCCCATAGATGAGACCATAAGTTAAGACTTGAATAGATTCAATCTTTGAAATATTATTGAATGAAAAAGTTATGAGATACTTTATTTAGTCCCGATATATATATATCCACATATATATATCTCTAAAACATTTCCTGGAACCTCTGTTATGTAAAGTATGAACAGAGTTTGAAACATCCAATGAATTTTGGAAAGGAAAAGAATTTTGGCATAAACCAGATATCTTGCTGATCAGGCAAAGATACCCATAAGTAACCTTTTCTACTAGTAGATGGACGAATTCCCCACTGGTCATCACCCTGGCCGCATTAGGACCTATGCTGGACTGCCACTCAGCCACTTATGCATTTGATGGACTCCCACTGAGCCACTTACACTATCATGGATGCCCACTGAGCCCATGTTGCTTATGCCGACTCAATAGATGGACTTACTTCCCAAACGTTGGGTAAGTAATCAATTCATTTACCAAAACTGCAACCTTGTTGCGAATATAAAATACACCACAGAGCCGGATCCCTCAGGTTTTAAGCGAGTATTTAAATCCCCTTAAAAAGGAAGATCTTAAATATAAAAAATGAGTTTTGGGATCCGCTCTAACTTTTAAAAATCATTTTGAAGACTCGAAAACACTTTATAGAGTGTTTGGAGTAAAGCTGATTTAATGAAGTAAATCAGTCCCCAGAATATTTAGAAAATGACTGAATATTATTAATTAAATAATATTCCCATAAAGAATAATCTTTATAAAAATAATTGAAGTAGAAGTATTAAAATTTATACTTGAAACGAGTATTAAATAACCAAAGATATACTTATATGAAAGTATTATCTTCATTTGAATAATCGAAAATAAGTTTGATTATCGAAACATTATTCTTTAATAAAATACAGAATATATCTCAGCAAATAATCGGAGTCATAGATCCTCAAATGAATATTCGAATAATATTCATTAAATAATATAAACTGAGTCATAAGTCCTCGAATGAATATTCAAATAATATTCAAATAATAAAATAAAAGGAGTCATAAGTCCTCGAATGAATATTCGAAATAATATTCATTAAATAAAATAAAGTTTAAAGTTATCGAATAAACCTTATTCGATTAATAGTTTGGAAAACTATAACCATATATATATATAAATATATATATATATATATATCCATATCCATATATATACAAAATCTACTCGGGATCCTCGACTCCCGGTTTTAGAAATTTTTTTTCACCTTTGGGTCCCTACACTAAGGGTATATGCAAGATACCGCTATCCTCTAGTATAGGTATTATCAACTGAACCAACAGATATATATTTCAAGAATATGAAACAGGCATGCATATATACCATATCACATGCTACAATATATCGCAAGAATTTGCTAAATAACCAACATGCATCTATCGCAAGATAATGCATATACAAGTGTATACATCACAACAACAGTATAACGGATAGAATACTTGCCTGAGCGACTTGGGGGTGAGAAAGGCTCGGGACGAGTCTGATATCCTATAAACAACAAGTAAGTTGGAATTAAACCAAAATCACTTGTAAATCTATACTTTAACTAACTTAGACTCTAACGCTTGTTTTGCGCTCACTGATTTGCTTAAGTCACTCGGGTACCCGCGGCTCCACCATTTTTAATAATTTAACCTTTACGAGTTTTAAAGCGATTCTTTCGCGAATGACTTACCAACTGCCTAACACACTTACCATAAATGTTTCATACATTAATTAACCCTTTTTGGTCTTTAACCTACATTTCAAAGTAAGGCGAGGGAAAAAGTTTCGTTCGCGAAACGCCGTTACTCGAAACGGTCGTTTCTCCTAAACCGTGCATCGGAATCTAACGAACTACATATCAAAATGAAGCTCGTAACATGAGCTATCTAAACATGGCAGTGTTCATAATATAGCAGGGTGTTATCGGGTCCTAATGCTATGCACAAAAACAGTCCAAAGAAAATCAGGCGTTACGACGGCTATGTTTACGCGATTTCCAAATTTTAAACCATACAAAACCAACCACAAACCAACCTCAAATCCAACATACAACCAACATCCATCCTTATCACATCATAACAACCCCAACCAATTCAATTTAATCATTCATACTTATGCCTAAACTTAACTTTAATCATACTTAAGTTCCTTTAAATCAAAACCACAACAATTACCATTCCATTTCACTACCATTCCAAATCCCAAACTCTAAATCATAACAACAAGCTACAATATCAACCCACTAATCAAAATCATCTTATAATATATAGGAATCTAGGGTTTGGAGATGGTATACCTTCCTTGAAGTGGTGGGTGGAGCTAGGAAGCCTTAAGAAGCTTGGAGAAGTCTTAAGAATGCTTGGATCTTCAAGAAAAACAAGAAAAAGTTCAAGTTAAAAACTTGAAAACACTATTCATTGTCTTCTTCTTTGATTAAATGAAGAAGATTGAGAAAGAATTAATGGCTTAAACTCATGATATAGTCCTAACTAAGCATGAAGATGATTAGGGAATTATCTTACCAATTTAGGAAGCTTGGATCTTGGATTTTGAAAAATCTTGCCTTTAAAAAGTAAGAAAGCCGAGAGCAATGAAGAACTAATGCCTTGGTTGCTTTTTGATTTTTGATGAGAATGATTTTTACTTGGCTTGGTTGACTTGTTTTGTATTTGATTTAGTCAATTACCTTCTTGCCCTTGAAATTGTGTGGTTACAAAGCTACCACACCTCCTTCCTTCCCATGTCATGCTTATGTCATCCTCATGATGTCATCCTCCCTTCCTTGTCCTCTTTCTATTGGTTGGATGACATCATTCCCACTAATCCCTTTGATTAACTTCCTAATCGTTTGCCTAATGACCGCTGATCTGTTATACGGTTCGCTTAACTTTCGTTCTCGTTTATCGTTTGAAGGATCACACCCGGGATCTTATTACTTAGGTTCCCTTAACCTTTCTCAATACATTATATTCCTTTTTATGATCCTCTATTATAATCCTTTAATTTAAATCCTTTTTATCCTGTTACCTTATACTCAATTCTCTCCGTATCTTGTGGATTTCCGGGAAAAACCAAAGTGTTCGGAATTGGATTCTGACGATCTTTACATACACTTATATACTTCATAGAGTACTAATAATATCCCAGAATATCCATAACAGAACCCCTACATAGTGTGGCGTGAAAAGTTTTCTCATTCAGCTAAAACACTATTCACAAGGGTTACAAAAAGTTGAAAATTTTGGGGTTATTACAGTCTCCCCTCCTTAAAAGGATTCCGTCCCGGAATCAAACAGAAAACAAATGGGGGTACTTTTCTAGCATTGTGCTCTCTAGTTCCCAAGTTGATTCTTCCACATTATGATTCTGCCATAGTACTCTGACTAGCTTGATCACTTTGTTCCGAAGCACCTGCTCCTTCTTATCCATAATCCTTACTGGCTTCTCCACGTAAGTTAGATCTGGCTGCATATCCACCTGCTCGTACTCCACTATGTGCCTGGCATCCCGATGATACCTCCTTAGCATTGACACATGGAACACATTATGAACTTGTTGCAAATTAGGGGGTAGGGCTAGCTCGTAAGCTAACTTTCCAATCCGTCTTAATATCTCAAAAGGTCCAATGTATCTTGGGCTTAGTTTTCCTTTCTTTCCGAACCTCATTAATCCCTTCCAAGGGGATACTTTCAGCAGTACTAAGTCCCCTACTTCATATTCCTTGTCCTTTCGGGCTAGGTCTGCATATTTCTTTTGTCTGTCTTGGGCTGCTACAAGTCGCCCTCTGATAAGATCCACTATATCTTTGGTCCTTTGGACCACTTCGGGTCCGAGCATCTTCCGCTCTCCTACTTCATCCCAGTATAAGGGAGATCGACACCTTCTTCCGTACAGGGCCTCATAAGGCGGCATTCCGATGCTAGCATGAAAGCTATTGTTATAAGAAAACTCGATCAACGGCAAGTGATCATCCCAACTTCCTTTAAGGTCTATTGCACAGACTCTCAACATATCCTCTAGTGTCTGGATGGTCCTTTCACTCTGTCCATCCGTTTGGGGATGGTACGCGGTACTCATATTTAACTTGGTCCCCGCATATTCCTGAAAGCTCCTCCAAAATCTGGAGTTGAACCTGGGGTCTCGGTCTGAGACAATGGACGCTGGGACTCCATGTCGCGTCACTATTTCCTTAAGGTAAATGTCCACCAGTCTATCGACTGTGTATCTCTCATTGATAGGAATGAAATGAGCTGACTTTGTCAGTCGGTCTATAATTACCCAAATGGCGTCGTAATTGGCTTTCGTCCTTGGCAAGCCTACAACAAAATCCATCGCTATCCGTTCCCATTTCCATTCGGGAATCTCCAGGGGTCGCAAAAGTCCACTGGGTCTCTGGTGCTCTGCCTTTACTCTTTGGCAAGTCAAACACTTGTTTACCCATTCTGCTACGTCCCTCTTCATGTTGGGCCACCAGTAATATTCCTTCAAATCCCTATACATCTTGGTACTTCCTGGGTGAATGGAATACCTTGAACTATGGCTTTCATCCAAAATCTCATCTTTAAGTTCTTGAACATTCGGAACCCAAATTCGGTAGGAGTACCTCATTATCCCCTTATCATCTTTTTCAGTATGGATCTCCTCTCCAGTCATTGACTCTCTGCCTTCATTCATTATTTTCTCCTGGCACAATCTGATCTTTTCCAATAACTCTGGCTGCATTGAGATCTCAAAAAGCTTTTCAGTTCCGGTTCCGGTTACCTTTACTTCTATTTCCATTTTCTCAAAATCCCTTATCAACTCTTCCGAAGTCGTTATCATTCTGAGTCTTTCCTTTCTACTAAGGGCATCAGCCACCACATTGGCTTTCCCTGGATGATAGAGAATCTCACAATCATAGTCCTTGATTAGTTCTAACCATCTCCTCTGGCGCATGTTGAGCTCTTTCTGCGTAAATATGTACTTGAGGCTCTTATGGTCTGTGAAAATCTCGCACTTCTCTCCATACAAGTAGTGCCTCCAAATTTTTAAAGCAAATACTATTGCGTCATGAGTAGGATATCTAACCTCGTATTCCTTCAATTGTCTCGATGCATACGCAATAACTCTACCGTGCTGCATAAGCACACATCCTAATCCTTTGTGCGACGCGTCACTATATATCACAAAATCTCCTTTTCCGTCCGGCAATGCCAATACCGGAGCCGTTATCAACCTTTTCTTTAATTCCTGAAAACTGTTCTCGCATTTCTCCGTCCATTCAAACTTCTCTGTCTTACGAGTAAGTCGTGTCAAAGGGGCTGCGATCTTCGCAAAGTCCTGTACAAATCTTCGATAGTAGCCGGCCAATCCTATGAAACTCCTTACCTCTGTGGGTGTGGTTGGCCTTTCCCAATTTGAGACCGCCTCTATCTTGGAGGGGTCGACCAATACTCCTTCTTTATTGATCACATGTCCTAAAAACTGTACTTCATTCCGCCAGAATTCACACTTCGAGAATTTGGCATATAACTGCTCCTCTCTGAGTATTCCTAGAGCTATCCTCAAATGCTCTGCATGTTCTGCCTCAGTCCTTGAGTAGATCAAAATATCATCGATAAAAACTATCACACACTTGTCCAAGTACTTCTTAAATACTCTATTCATTAAATCCATGAAAGCCGCTGGGGCGTTGGTTAATCCAAAGGACATTACCAAGAACTCATAATGCCCATACCTGGTACGGAACGCTGTCTTGGAAATATCTTCGGGTTTAATCTTTAGTTGGTGATATCCAGTTCTCAGGTCGATCTTGGAAAAATAGACAGCATCCTTTAGCTGGTCGAACAGATCGTCTATTCTAGGCAATGGGTACCTGTTCTTTATGGTTAGCTTGTTCAACTCTCGATAGTCTATGCACAACCTCATGCTCCCATCTTTCTTCTTAACAAATAAAACTGGTGCTCCCCACGGAGACACACTGGGTCTTATCATACCCTTATCCAAGAGTTCCTGCAATTGGATAGCTAATTCCTTCATTTCTAACGGGGCTAACCGGTAAGGTGCTTTTGAAACTGGCGCCGTCCCTGGGGCCAACTCAATAGCAAATTCAATCACTCTATCGGGTGGTAATCCCGGAAGGTCTTGTGGGAATACATCTTCAAATTCGTTGACTACTGGAATATCTTGTAAGTTGGGCACCTCCTTCTGCGTGTCCACCACATAGGCTAGGTAAGCCTCACTTCCTTTTCGTAGCATCCTTTTGGCCTGGGCCATAGTCAAAAATTTCTGCGTCTGCCTCTTTCCTCTAAATATAACTTCTTTCTTCCCGGGGATATTTAACTTAACTTTCTTCCCTTTACAGTCTATCTGAGCATCGTTGCTAGATAGCCAGTCCATTCCCAAAATCACATCAAACTCCCCTAATTTAAAAGGAATCAGATCAACACTGAAAGATTGCTCCCCTATGCCTATCTCACAGGCGGGGTGAATCTGGTTAACAGGAATAATTTCATGATTGGCTATTTCTACTTGTAAGGGTTCTATCAAGGGTTCAGCCTTAAGTCTTAACTTACGCGCAAGGTCCTTTGATATAAAAGATTTAGTTGCTCCCGAATCAAATAAAACATTTGCACTGACTGAATTTAGAGAAAGGGTACCTGCTATCACATCTGAATCTTTCATAGCATCCTGGACTGTCATGTTGAAAGTCCTCGCAGTAGGTGGCTTATTAGAAGCAGCCCTGCTTGCTCCCGAAGCTGCTGGTTTGTTCATTGGGCATTCCTTCTTCCAATGACCCGGGCGTCCACACTGATGACAAGTGGTGGTTGGAATGACGGCAGGGATTGATGATGGGCACTTAGTTGAATAGTGGCCTTCCCGACCGCACTTAAAACAGGTTACTGGCCTTCCTTTACACTCCCCAGTGTGATTCCTTCCACATATGTTACAGGCTGGCAATGAGGGTCGAGACTGGTTGGAATAGGACATTCTTGACTTCTGGCCACCCTGGCTCACACTCACACTCATTGGCCGCTTAAACCCAGTGTTCCTTCCTGGTAGGGACACTGCTCCTCGATTAAATCTAGTTGGGAAGCTCCTTCCTGCGGAACCTCCACCCATGCTCATACTTTTCCTCTTTATTCCTTTCTCCTCTCTTTCCTTCTGCATCTGTTCACTTCCAACTTCTACAATCGTTGCCTTTTGCACCAGAGTGGCATAGTCCGTAAGCTCAAGGATTGCCACCCTATTCTGAATCCACGGTTTCAGTCCCTGCTGAAACCTCCTAGCTTTCTTTTCCTCGGTGCTCACAAACTCCGGCACAAACCTTGATAACTCAGTAAATTTCGCCTCGTACTCTGCTACAGACAAGTTATTCTGCTTTAGCTCCAAGAACTTGAGCTCCATCTGGCTTTCCATAAACCTCTGGAAATACTTTCCCAGAAACAACTGACTAAATCTCTCCCAGGTTATAATAGCATCTGTCTCCATGTTTTTCTTGGCCTCCCACCAGTAGTTAGCTTCTCCTTTCAGAAGGTAGGTAGCAAATACAGTCTTCTGTGCCTCCTCGGTACTCAAAATCTCAAAAGATTTCTCCATTTCCTTTAACCATGCCCTTGCCTCAACTGGGTCGGCTGATCCGTGGAACTCAGGGGGCTTAAGGGACTTAAAAGCCCTGAAAGAGTTTGCCACAGCATTGTTACTTCCTTGAGGGGGTGGGTTGGGTTGACGTTCCAAATTCTGCCTTAGGAGTTGCATGAACTGGCTCATGGGATCCATGCCTGGGTTTGGTACTGGTTGCTCAACCTCGGTTTCTCCTTCTTCAGCCTCTATCTCAAATCCCTCAACATCATATGTTTCCTCTTCCTTTTCATACAGGGAGTCATCCTGTTCCACATAATCCTCATCTTCCTCTTCACTGTGTTCTTGGTTTCTATTGTCCTGATTATGGCTTCCCTGGTCCTCAGATCCAGGGTTCGCCCTAGTTCCAATCTTTCTTGGCGGCATGATTCTGATAACAATAAAAACAATTATTGGGAAAATTCAACGTTAGGTCACAATCATATACAACATTGTGCCTTACATAGCTCTTATAATGGGGAGAACGTATATCGCAATTCTATTATTTTAAGAAAGTTCTAATACGAAGGGCAGTAATAATAATGATAAAACAGTGCTCCCGTCACTATGGAACTGAACTGAAAGGAAACAAATATATACATAATGCGAGAATACATAGTTTGATCTGGTCAAAAGTACAACAGTGCTACAGTCATCTGTCCCAAAAGTGATACACAAGAGTCTATCTGTCTAGTCAGAAAAAGGGATGCTATATACAAGTCAACTATCCCGGAAAATTGGCTCTTACTAAGGCCTCGGCTAACTAGACAACTAGACTATTCCATCATCAATCCTGAATCACACACCGGAGCGGGTCAGCTCCCAAACCCTTTCCATCGCATGACGGAAGATATAGTCGGCCTGCCGCCTGGAGATCCTACCATGCCTGTCCCCCTGGAGAGATCTGAGTCTCGCTCGGGACGTGAGCTCTATCCCCGTAAGCTCCCTCCTCAAGGATCGGGGTATAGAAGCCCTAGTCTCATAAGCTCGGGTACGCCTACCCGCCCTCTCTGCATCCAACTCCCTCCTGGCCTCATCTAGTCGGCCCTCGGCAACAGCCACTCGGGTCCTCAATACATCCTGAACATATCCATGAGCTAATGAAGACTGCCTGTGGGCAGGGTCAAGAGGTGGTGAATCCGGAGCCGCTGAGGGTGCCTCCTCGGTCTGCCTAGGCTCGGAAGTATGGGTCTCTGAGCTGTCATCATCAGGAATCCAAGATAGTGGTGGAGGGGTAGGGGCTCTGACCACCGGAAGTGTGGGTAAAGGGATACCAGCATACACTACCATAGATCCAACACGCTCCTCAGCTACTGGGACCTCATCCGGGTCCTCCTCATCTGTAATAGCAATAACCTCTGTCTCTGACTCCTCTGAGGGGTCCTCCTCCATCTCAGGCTCCTCCTGATCCTCAACATCTAGCAATGCCTCATCATGCTCACGCTCGAACATCTCTGGGTCCTCTATCTCAGGCGCCTACACATTAAACGAGCTAAGTTACTATCATGATACTTATAAGGGTTCCCGTAAGGGTTTTAACTGTCAGCACTACTTTAAGTAGTCCGACCATGAACTTGGCAAGAGTTCTTATTATCTTTGTGAGTTTGTTATTATATCGTCGCATCATCTCTAAGGTTTATAACGCTTAGCTCTGATACCATTTCTGTAACACCCCCAGATCCGGGGTCGGGGATCCGGGTTGTCACGGTCTTTCTTTCCACAATATCACTTCACTTAATTAATAATAAATAACCTCATGCTGTGACCCCATACTAACACACACCACAACCCGTTATAGTCTCAGAGATGAAATTGAAATAAGTACAAGTCTTTGAATCCACAATTTAAAATTATTACAACCCAAAATGATTACTTGATAATTTACAGTTAATTGCCATTATCTGCCACAAGTTATAATTATACATAATTTGATTCTCAAAAGTAGATGGTCTGAACTACAATGGATCTACCTCTGCAGCTATAGCAGCTACAACATCAACGGGAAGACGCGGGGCGCTTCCCACGCGCTTGCGCTGGGTCTGCTGGAGTCTGGCCATCTCTCCTAACTGTTGTTGTGTGATGAAGAAATAAAGCAAGAGTGAGCCTTACAGCTCGCAAGATAATACATAGTGATAACAATAATATAAGTATCTAAATGGATACTCACTAGAATCTTTATCGTGAGTAAGATAATTACTTACTAGATATAATGTAAAAACAAGGAATGAAGTTACCAATACTTCACCACACTTATATCATTTATAAAGCTACTTGAACTACCACCGTTCAAAGTATTATAAGTTTTAAGAAAAACATCCCATAGATGAGACCATAAGTTAAGACTTGAATAGATTCAATCTTTGAAATATTATTGAATGAAAAAGTTATGAGATACTTTATTTAGTCCCGATATATATATATCCACATATATATATCTCTAAAACATTTCCTGGAACCTCTGTTATGTAAAGTATGAACAGAGTTTGAAACATCCAATGAATTTTGGAAAGGAAAAGAATTTTGGCATAAACCAGATATCTTGCTGATCAGGCAAAGATACCCATAAGTAACCTTTTCTACTAGTAGATGGACGAATTCCCCACTGGTCATCACCCTGGCCGCATTAGGACCTATGCTGGACTGCCACTCAGCCACTTATGCATTTGATGGACTCCCACTGAGCCACTTACACTATCATGGACGCCCACTGAGCCCATGTTGCTTATGCCGACTCAATAGATGGACTTACTTCCCGAACGTTGGGTAAGTAATCAATTCATTTACCAAAACTGCAACCTTGTTGCGAATATAAAATACACCACAGAGCCGGATCCCTCAGGTTTTAAGCGAGTATTTAAATCCCCTTAAAAAGGAAGATCTTAAATATAAAAAATGAGTTTTGGGATCCGCTCTAACTTTTAAAAATCATTTTGAAGACTCGAAAACACTTTATAGAGTGTTTGGAGTAAAGCTGATTTAATGAAGTAAATCAGTCCCCAGAATATTTAGAAAATGACTGAATATTATTAATTAAATAATATTCCCATAAAGAATAATCTTTATAAAAATAATTGAAGTAGAAGTATTAAAATTTATACTTGAAACGAGTATTAAATAACCAAAGATATACTTATATGAAAGTATTATCTTCATTTGAATAATCGAAAATAAGTTTGATTATCGAAACATTATTCTTTAATAAAATACAGAATATATCTCAGCAAATAATCGGAGTCATAGATCCTCAAATGAATATTCGAATAATATTCATTAAATAATATAAACTGAGTCATAAGTCCTCGAATGAATATTCAAATAATATTCAAATAATAAAATAAAAGGAGTCATAAGTCCTCGAATGAATATTCGAAATAATATTCATTAAATAAAATAAAGTTTAAAGTTATCGAATAAACCTTATTCGATTAATAGTTTGGAAAACTATAACCATATATATATATAAATATATATATATATATATCCATATCCATATATATACAAAATCTACTCGGGATCCTCGACTCCCGGTTTTAGAAAATTTTTTCACCTTTGGGTCCCTACACTAAGGGTATATGCAAGATACCGCTATCCTCTAGCATAGGTATTATCAACTGAACCAACAGATATATATTTCAAGAATATGAAACAGGCATGCATATATACCATATCACATGCTACAATATATCGCAAGAATTTGCTAATAACCAACATGCATCTATCGCAAGATAATGCATATACAAGTGTATACATCACAACAACAGTATAACGGATAGAATACTTGCCTGAGCGACTTGGGGGTGAGAAAGGCTCGGGACGAGTCTGATATCCTATAAACAACAAGTAAGTTGGAATTAAACCAAAATCACTTGTAAATCTATACTTTAACTAACTTAGACTCTAACGCTTGTTTTGCGCTCACTGATTTGCTTAAGTCACTCGGGTACCCGCGGCTCCACCATTTTTAATAATTTAACCTTTACGAGTTTTAAAGCGATTCTTTCGCGAATGACTTACCAACTGCCTAAAACACTTACCATAAATGTTTCATACATTAACTAACCCTTTTGGTCTTTAACCTACATTTCAAAGTAAGGCGAGGGAAAAAGTTTCGTTCGCGAAACGCCGTTACTCGAAACGGTCGTTTCTCCTAAACCGTGCATCGGAATCGAACGAACTACATATCAAAACGAAGCTCGTAACATGAGCTATCTAAACATGGCAGTGGTCATAATCTAGCAGGGGGTTCTCGGGTCCTAATGCTATGCACAAAAACAGTCCAAAGAAAATCGGACGTTACGACGGCTATGTTTACGCGATTTCCAAATTTTAAACCATACAAAACCAACCACAAACCAACCTCAAATCCAACATACAACCAACATCCATCCTTATCACATCATAACAACCCCAACCAATTCAATTTAATCATTCATACTTATGCCTAAACTTAACTTTAATCATACTTAAGTTCCTTTAAATCAAAACCACAACAATTACCATTCCATTTCACTACCATTCCAAATCCCAAACTCTAAATCATAACAACAAGCTATAATATCAACCCACTAATCAAAATCATCTTATAATATATAGGAATCTAGGGTTTGGAGATGGTATACCTTCCTTGAAGTGGTGGGTGGAGCTAGGAAGCCTTAAGAAGCTTGGAGAAGTCTTAAGAATGCTTGGATCTTCAAGAAAAACAAGAAAAAGTTCAAGTTAAAAACTTGAAAACACTATTCATTGTCTTCTTCTTTGATTAAATGAAGAAGATTGAGAAAGAATTAATGGCTTAAACTCATGATATAGTCCTAACTAAGCATGAAGATGATTAGGGAATTATCTTACCAATTTAGGAAGCTTGGATCTTGGATTTTGAAAAATCTTGCCTTTAAAAAGTAAGAAAGCAGAGAGCAATGAAGAACTAATGCCTTGGTTGCTTTTTGATTTTGATGAGAATGATTTTTACTTGGCTTGGTTGACTTGTTTTGTATTTGATTTAGTCAATTACCTTCTTTCCCTTGAAATTGTGTGGTTACAAGCTACCACACCTCCTTCCTTCCCATGTCATGCTTATGTCATCCTCATGATGTCATCCTCCCTTCCTTGTCCTCTTTCTATTGGTTGGATGACATCATTCCCACTAATCCCTTTGATTAACTTCCTAATCGTTTGCCTAATGACCGCTGATCTGTTATACGGTTCGCTTAACTTTCGTTCTCGTTTATCGTTTGAAGGATCACACCCGGGATCTTATTACTTAGGTTCCCTTAACCTTTCTCAATACATTATATTCCTTTTTATGATCCTCTATTATAATCCTTTAATTTAAATCCTTTTTATCCTGTTACCTTATACTCAATTCTCTCCGTATCTTGTGGATTTCCGGGAAAAACCAAAGTGTTCGGAATTGGATTCTGACGATCTTTACATACACTTATATACTTCATAGAGTACTAATAATATCCCAGAATATCCATAACAGAACCCCTACATAGTGTGGCGTGAAAAGTTTTCTCATTCAGCTAAAACACTATTCACAAGGGTTACAAAAAGTTGAAAATTTTGGGGTTATTACAGAAACCAAAGAGGAAAGCTAACAAGGAAGGACCCAATGAAACTTAGGTACCAAAATCAACTTGATTTGATTTTTATGTGTGCAGGGAAACATAAAGAATCTGTGGTATCTGGATAGTGGGTGCTCAAGGCACATGACTGGAGATTCTACCCTGCACACTGGATTCAAGGAAAGAGCTGGACCAAGTATTACTTTTGGGATGACAGCAAGGGTTTTACTATGGGATATGGCTTGATTTCAAAAGACAATGTCATCATTGAAGAGGTTGTCCTAGTGGATGGTCTCAAGCATAACCTGTTGAGTTTCATCCAACTTTGTGATAAGGGCAACACTGTAATATTCGATTCAGTAGCCTGTGTTGTGACAAACAAAAGAAGCAACAAAGTGGTTCTCACTGGAGTGTGAAAAGGAAATGTGTATTTAGCTGAATTCAACTCATCAAATGCAGAATCTATCACTTGTCTTCTCAGTAAAGCAAGTCGAGATGAAAGTTGGCTATGTCACAAGAAGTTGTCCCATCTAAACTTCAAGACCATGAATGAGCTTGTCAAGAAAGAACTGGTTAAAGGTATCCCTCAATTGGAGTTTACAAAAGATGGACTGTGTGATGCTTGCCAGAAGGGAAAGCAAATTAAAGCATCATTCAATAAGAAGCTTGATTCAACAATTGAAGAACCTTTGCAACTACTACACATGGATTTGTTTGGACCAGTCAATTTGTTGTCCATCTCAAGGAAAAGATTTTTCCTAGGTATTGTGGATGATTTCTCAAAGTTCTCTTGGACATATTTCCTAAATTCTAAAGATGAAGATAGTGAAATCATTATCAATCATATAAGGCAAGTCAACAATCCTGATTTTAAAGTAAGAAGAATCAGGAGTGACAATGGAACTGAGTTCAAGAATTCTGTGATGAGATCATTTTGAAGTAAATGGGGTTATGCATGAGTTTTCTGCAGCAAGAACTCCATAACAAAATGGAGTAGTGGAAAGAAAAAACAGATCCCTTATTGAAGCTGCAAGGACAATGCTTGAAGAATCAAAGTTACCAACATATTTTTGGGCTAAAGCTGTGAACACTGCCTGCTACACTCAAAATATGTCTTTGGTTAATCAAGCAAAGTGCATGACTCCCTACCAATTGTTCAAGAACAGGAAACCAACTCTAAATTTTCTTCATGTCTTTGGCTGCAAATGTTATATCTTGAAGAATCAGACTGATCAACATGGGAAGTTTGATGTTAAAGCTGATGAAGGAATTTTTGTTGGATATGCTATGGGAAAAGCATATATAGTCTACAATCTAAGAACCAACATTGTTGTGGAATCAATACATGTTGTGTTTGATGACAGAAAGATTGAAGGACTATAAGATGGAGAATTCCATGAGAGCCTCAAGTTTGATAATGTGGAGATGGTTAGTGATGACAGTCATGATGGGAGTGATCAAGAAACATTTACTAAGGATAATGTAGAAAAATCCACAACTAATGAAGCTCATAACTTAACATCCGTCGAGTTACAAAATGATGCTTCATCCGTCGGGAGACAATCAGCTTCATCCGTCGGGACCCAAAGTGAATCATCCGTCGGAACATTAAGAGAAGCTGAAAGTCAGAATAGATCACCTACAGAAAGTTCCCCTTTCTCAAATCAAAGATTCACAAACTCAGGGGGAGTTTCTCATAATCAAAACTCAGTGATACATCAAGAAAACAATGAGGCCTCTTCATCTAGAGCAAATCTACCTCAACAGAGAAAATGGACAAGAGATCACCCCTATGAACTAATTATTGGTGATGCATCATCTAGAGTTCAAACAAGGAAAGCAACTCAAGAAGAATGTTTGTATAGCAGCTTCCTATCAAAGGAAGAACCAAAGAAGGTAGAAGAAGCTCAGTTGGATCCTGATTGGATTTTAGCTATGCAGGAAGAGTTAAACCAATTTAAAAGGAACAATGTTTGGAAGCTGGTACCCAAGCCTAAAGGAAAAAACTCAATTGACACCAAGTCGATATTCAGAACAAGATGGATGAAAATGGCATAGTTATAAGGAACAAAGATAGATTGGTTGTCAAGGGCTATTGTCAACAAGAAGGAATTGATTTTGATGAGACCTTTGCTCCTGTTGCAAGACTAGAAGCCATTAGAATTTTCCTAGCCTATGCAGCTCAGGCCAATTTCAAAGTCTATCAAATGGATGTCAAAAGTGCCTTTCTAAATGAAGATTTGGAGGAGGAAGTCTATGTCAGTCATCCTCCTGGTTTTGAAGATCCAAATTTTATTGATTATGTATATTATCTTCTGAAAGCACTCTATGGATTGAAGCAAGCACCTAGAGCCTGGTATGACACTTAGTCAAAGTTTCTTTTAGAGAATCACTTCACTAGAGGTACTGTAGACAAAAATTTATTCTTTAAAAATGTAAATGGCTCTAACATACTTGTTCAAATTTATGTAGATGATATTATGAGCATGATGGGAGAACTAACTTACTTTCTTGGTTTACAAGTTAAGCAAGTTAGTGATGGAATATTCATTAGTCAAACCAAATACATTTACGTTCTATTAAAGAAGTTTAAACTAATGGATTGCACATCTGCAAAAACTCCCATGGTCACTGCAACTAAACTTGAATTAAACACTACTGAAAAGTCTGTGGATATTTCAAGTTATAGAGGCATGGTTGGCTCACTTCTATACTTAACAGCCAGTAGGCCAGATAAAATGTTTGCTACAGGTCTCTGTGCTAGATTTCAGGCTGATCCTAGAGAATCTCACTTAATAGCTATTAAGAGAATTTTCAGATATCTCAAAGGTACACCAAAACTTGGCATTTGGTATCCTAGAGATTCTGGTTTTGATTTAACTGGTAATTCAGATGCGGACTATGCAGGATGTAGAATTGATAGAAAAAGTACAACGGGAACCTGTCAATTTCTAGGGGACAAGCTAGTATCCTAGTTCATTAAAAAGCAAAATTCAGTTTCTACTTCTACAACAGAAGCTGAATATATTGTTGCTGGAAGTTGCTGTGCACAAATTTTGTGGATGGAAAACTAATTGCTAGACTATGGTCTGAAAGTGGAAAGGATTCCTATTTTCTGTGATAGCACAAGTGCAATTGCCATAACTGAGAATCCAGTACACAATTCAAGGACAAAGCACATTGACATTAAGTACCACTTCATTAGGGAACATGTAATGAATGGTACTGTGGAACTTCATTTTGTTCCAAGTGAAAAGCAGCTTGCAGACATATTTACCAAGCAACTTGATGAATCCACCTTTTCAAGATTTGTAAGTGAGTTAGGTATGCTTAATTATTCTTGAATTATTTCAGATATTTTTGCAAGATAAATGCAGCCAGAAATCTAATTGATTTTTCTGCTTTGGATGAAATTTTGGCTAAGTCAAAATTTCCATCCCGACAGATGATCATTATCCATCGAGTCTGATCATCCGTCAGAATAGAATATCAAAATAAAACCAATTACCTTTCTGGAATACTTTATTACCCGACGGATAAATTGGTTAACTCCCATCCGTCGAGTTGTCCAAATCATAGCCGTTAATTTTCTAAAACATCATCCATCGAGTTTACTTACAAACTATAAGTATATTACAACGGATGATTGATAGAATTTTGACAGTTTATTTTAATTTAAAAGGCTATTTTGGGCTATTTTGATTGGTTCTTTATTACATTTGTCAGTTTATTTTTAAGAGAGTATAAAAGAAAATTCATTTTCATTTTCATTTATTTTCTTTTATCACTCTCAAATTCAATTGCTCGAACTCCCTTTCCTCTCCAAAAAAAACTATCTCTGCAATTTCATCATTCTCTAACAATCATTCTCTAACAATGGCACCTGTAGTCAAAAATATGTCTCAATCTGGATATATCTATGAGAAGAACAACTTTGCAGCACTGGTGAATAAGGAGATTCCTCAGTCTGGAGAATTTTACAAGATGATGGATTTTGTGAAGAGCTGCAACTCAATTATGCCATGCTAGAATCACGTACTATATACTTTGAAGTTGTGGAAGAGATATGGACAACTGCAGTGTACAACTCAACTAACAAGACCCTGACTTTCAGTCTCAAAGGTAAGCAATTTGTTGTTAATAGTGACATTGTTAAAGCTTGCTTTAAAATTCCAGATAATATTGTTACTGTTACACACAGACACTGATATAGTTAACATGCTAAACTCTATGGGCTATGCACTTCCTACTTCTAAGTTAAGTGAGATTAGGAGGTTGGGCCTTAGAAAGGAATGGAGTTATGTGTGTGATGTGGTAACTAAAGCTTTTTCTGGTAAATTAGTAATTTTGATTCTGTTAACATCTCTATGCTTAACATGCTTTATATGCTAATTACTGATAAGTATTTCAATTTCAGTGATTTAGTCTTGTTTAAGTTAGGGTATAAGTCAGTTGAACTCAATAAGAGGGGTAAGAGTGTGTATTATGCTAGATTTTTCATGATGTTTGCTAACCATCTTATGGAGGACATTGCTATTGAGAACCCAACCAACAAATTGAATTTTGGGTTCAAGAAAAGAGTCATTGGTGACCTCAACAGGGAAAATCACCACAAAGAGGTACCCTCTATTACACCAATCATGAGGGACCTTAGGTAAATGAGGTAAGCACAACTGTCTCCACAAT